>NW_027250917.1:0-60000 GCF_044704955.1 Pristiophorus japonicus | reverse complement strand
TCTCTCTCTATCGCGCCTTCTCTCACTCTCTCTCCCTCACCTTCTCGCTCTCTCTCGCCTTCTTTCTCTCGCCCTCTCTCTCTCTCTCACCTTCTCTCTCGCTCTCTCTCTCTCTATCGTGCCTTCTCTCACCCTCTCTCTCTCTCTCCTTCTCTCTATCTCTCGCTCTCTCTCTCTCTCTCGCCTTCTCTCTCTCTCACCCTCTCTCTCTCTCTCACCCTCTCTCTCTCTCCTTCTCTCCCTCTCTCTCGCTCTCGCTCACCTTCTCTCTCTCGCTCTCCTTCTCTCTCTCGCTCTCTCTCTCTCTCTCTATCTCGCTCGCTCTCTCTCCTTCTCTCTCTCTATCGCGCCTTCTCTCTCTCTCTCTCTCTCTTCTTCTCTCTCTCGCTCACCTTCTCTCTCTCTCTCTCACCTTCACGCTCTCTCTCTCTCTCGCTCTCTCTCCTTCTCTCACTTTCTCTCCCTCTCCCCTTCTGTCTCTCTCCTTCTCTCTCTCTCGCCTTCTTACTCTCTCGCTCTCTCTCTCTCCTTTGCTCTCTCTCTCTCTCCTTCTCTCTGTCTCTCTCATTCTCTCTCGCTCTCACCTTCTCTCTCTCTCTCTCTCGTGCCTTTTCTCTCTCCCTCTCTCTCTATCGCGCCTTCTCTCTCTCTCTCTCTCTTGCTCACCTTCTATCTCTCTCTCTCTCGCTCTCTCTCTCTCTCTCTCACCTTCTCTCTCTCTATCGTGCCTTCTCTCACCCTCTCTCTCTCTCTCCATCTCTCGCTCTCTCTCTCTCACCTTCTCTCTCTCTCTCTCCCTCTCTCTCTCTCGCTCACCTTCTCTCTCTCTCTCTCTCTCTCACCTTCTCTCTCTCTCTCACCTTCTCTCTCTCTCTCTCACCTTCTCACTCTCTCCTCTCTCTCTCTCTCTCTCTCTCGCTGTCTCTCGCTCACCTTCTCTCTCTCGCTCTCTCTATCATGCCTTCTCTCACCCTCTCTCTCTCTCTCTCCTTCTCTCTCTCGCTCGCTCTCTCTCTCTCGCTCGCTCTCTATCGCGCCTTCTCTCTCTCTCTCGCTCGCTCTCTCTCCTTCTCTCTCTCTCTCTCACCCTCCTTCACTCTCTCTCTCCTTCTCTCTCTCGCTCTCTCTCTCTCTATCCCTCTCTCTCTCTCCCTCTCTCTCTCTATCGCGCCTTCTCTCTCTCCCTCTCTCTCTCTCTATCGCGCCTTCTCTCTCTCTCTCTCTTCTTCTCTCTCTCTCTCGCTCACCTTCTCTCTCACTCTCTCTCTCACCTTCTGTCTCTCTCTCGCCTTCTCTCTCTCTCTCCTCTCTCTCTCTCTCTCTCGCTGTCTCTCGCTCTCGCTCACCTTCTCTCTCTCGCTCTCTCTATCATGCCTTCTCTCACCCTCTCTCTCTCTCTCCTTCTCTTTCTCTCTCGCTCGCTCTCTATCGCGCCTTTTCTCTCTCTCTCTCACCTTCTCGCTCTCTCTCCTTCTCTCTCTCACTTCTTCTCTCTCTCGCTCACCTTCTCTCGCTCGCTCTCTCTCTCTCTATCGTCCCTTCTCTCACCCTCTCTCTCTCTCTCTCTCCTTCTCTCTCTCGCTCTCTCTCTCTCGCTCGCTCTCTCTCCTTCTCTCTCTCTCTCTCGCCTTCTCTCTCTCTCTCACCCTCTCTCTCTCTCTCTCCTTCTCTCTGTCTCTCTCATTCGCTCTCACCTTCTCTCTCTCTCTCTCTTGCCTTCTCTCTCTCTCTCGCTCTCTCTCTCTCTATCGTGCCTTCTCTCTCTCCCTTTCTCTCTCTATCGCGCCTTCTCTCAATCTCTCTCCCTCACCTTCTCTCTCTCTCTCGCCTTCTTTCTCTCGCTCTCTCTCTCTCTCTCACCTTCTCTCTCGCTCTCTCTCTATCTCTCTATCGTGCCTTCTCTCACCCTCTCTCTCTCTCTCCTTCTCTCTATCTCTCGCTCTCTCTCTCTCTCTCGCTTTCTCTCTCTCTCTCACCCTCTCTCTCTCTCTCTCTCTCTCTCTCCTTCTCTCTCGCTCTCGCTCACCTTCTCTCTCTCGCTCTCCTTCTCTCTCTCGCTCTCTCTCTCTCTCTCTCTCTCTATCTCGCTCGCTCTCTCTCCTTCTCTCTCTCTCTCACCCTCTCTCTCTCTCTCTCTCTCTCTCTCCTTCTCTCTGTCTCTCTCATTCTCTCTCGCTCTCTCTCTATCGCGCCTTTTCTCTCTCCCTCTCTCTCTATCGCGCCTTCTCTCTCTCTCTCTCTCACCTTCTCTCTCTCCTTCTCTCTCAACTTCTCTCTCGCTCACCTTCTCTCACTCTCTCTCTCACCTTCTGTCTCTCTCTCTCTCTCTTGCCTTCTTACTATGTCGCTCTCTCTCTCTCCTTTGCTCTCTCTCTCTCCTTCTCTCTGTCTCTCTCATTCTCTCGCTCTCACCTTCTCTCTCTCTCTCTCTCTTGCCTTCTCTCTCTCTCGCTCTCTCTCTCTCCTTCTCTCGCTCCCTCTCTCTCCTTCTCTCTTACTCTATCTCGCTCGCTCTCTCTCCTTCTCTCTCTCTCTCTCTCGCCTTCTCTCTCTCGCACACCCTCTCTCTCTCTCTCTCTCTCCCTCTCGCTCTCTCTCTCTCCTTCTCTCTCTCGCTCTCTCTCTCTTTCCCTCTCTCTCTCTATCGCGCCTTCTCTCTCTCCCTCTCGCGCCTTCTCTCTCTCCCTCTCTCTCTCTCTATCGCGCCTTCTCTCTCTCTCTCTCTCTCTCTATCGCGCCTTCTCTCTCTCTCTCTCTCTTCTTCTCTCTCTCTCTCGCTCACCTTCTCTCTCTCTCTCTCTCTCTCACCCTCTCTCACCTTCTCTCTCTCTCTCTCGCTCACCTTCTCTCACTCACTCTCTCTCTCTCTCTCTCGCCTTTTTTCTCTCGCTCTCTCTCTCTATCGTGCCTTCTCTCACCCTCTCTCTCTCTCTCTCCTTCTCTCTCTATCTCTCGCTCTCTCTCTCTCTCACCCTCTCCTTGTCTCTCCCTCTCTCTCTCTCCTTCTCTCCCTCTCTCTTCTTCTCTCTCGCTCTCGCTCACCACCTCTCCCTCTCTCTCTCTCACCTTCTCTCTCTCTCTCTCTCTCTCGTGCCTTCTCTCACCCTCTCTCTCTCTCTCTCCTTCTCTCTCTATCTCTCGCTCTCTCTCTCTCTCTCACCTTCTCGCTCTCCACAGGTTCACCACTCTCTAGGTGAAGAAGTTCCTCCTCATCTCGGTCCTAAATGGCTTACCCCTTATCCTTAGACTGTGTCCCCGTCTCTAGATTTCCCCAACATTGGGAACATTCTTCCTGCATCTAACCTGTCTCACCCCGTCAGAATTTTAAACGTTTCTATGAGGTCCCCTCTCATTCTTCTGAACTCAAGTGAATTCAAGCCCAGTTGATCCAATCTTTCTTGATAGGTCAGTCCCGTCATCCCGGGAATCAGTCTGATGAACCTTCGCTGCACTCCCTCAATAGCAAGAATGTTCTTCCTCAGGTTAGGAGAGCAAAACTGTACACAATACTCCAGGTGTGGCCTCACCAAGGCCCTGTACAACTGTAGCAACACCTCCCTGCCCCTGTACTCAAATCACCTCGCTATGAAAGCCAACATGCCATTTGCTTTCTTAACCGCCTGCTGTACCTGCATGCCAAACTTCAATGACTGATGTACCATGACATCCAGGTCTCTTTGCACCTCCCCTTTTCCTAATCTGTCACCATTCAGATAATAGTCTGTCTCTCTGCTTTTACCACCAAAGTGGATAACCTCACATTTATCCACATTATACTTCATCTGCCAAGCATTTGCCCACTCACGTAACCTATCCAAGTCGCTCTGCAGCCTCATAGCATCCTCCTCGCAGCGCACACTGCCACCCAACTTAGTGTCATCCGCAAATTTGGAGATATTACATTTAATCCCCTCGTCTAAATCATTAATGTACAGTGTAAACAGCTGGGGCCCTAGCACATAACCTTGCTGTACCCCACTAGTCACTGCCTGCCATTCTGAAAAGTACCCATTTACTCCTACTCTTTGCTTCCTGTCTGACAACCAGTTCTCAATCCATGTCAGCACACTACCCCCAATCCCATGTGCTTTAACTTTGCACATTAAGGTTATTGGGACATCCCCCAGATATAGGAGTGTGAGAGAGAGGGTAGAGGGACCTCCCCAGATACAGGAGTGTGCGAGAGGGGTTCGAGGGATCATGCGAGACACAGGAGTGTGAGGGGTTGGAGTGACCTCCCCAGATACAGGTGTGTGAGAGAGGGGTGAGAGGGACCTCCCCAGATACCGGAGTGTGAGAGCGAGTTTAGAGGGACTTCCCCAGACACAGGAGTGCGACAGAGGTGTTAGAGGGACCTCCCCAGATACAGGCGTTTGAGGCAGATGTTAGAGAGACCTCCCCAGATACAAGAGTGTGAGGGAGATGTTAGAGGGACCTTCCCAGATACAGGAGTGTGAGGGATTAGAGAGACCTCCCCAGATACAGGTGTGATAATACACTCCAGGAAATCCTCCTCCACCGCATTGCTACAGTTTGGTTAGCCCAATCAATATGTATTAATATATGCCCATGATAACTGCTGTACCTTTACTGCACACATCCCTTATTTCTTGTTTGATGCTGTCCCCAACCTCACTAGTACTGTTTGGTGGTCTGTACATAGCTCCCGCTCGCGTTTTCTGCCCTTTGGTATTCCGCAGCTCCACCCATACCGATTCCACATCATCCAGGCTAATGTCCCTCCTTACTATTGCATTACTTTTCTCTTTAACCAGCAACGCCACTCCGCCTCCTTTTCCTTTCTGTCTATCCTTCCTAAAAGTTGAATACCCCTGGATGTTGAATTCCCAGCCTTGGTCACCCTGGAGCCATGTCTCTGTGATGCCAATTACATCATACCCGTTAACTGCTATCTGCGCAGTTAATTCGTCCACCTTATTCCGAATACTCCTCGTATTGAGGCACAGAGCCTTCAGGCTTGCCTTTTTAAACACACTTTGCCCCTTTAGAATTTTGCTGTAATGTGGCCCTTTTTGTTTTTTGCCTTGGGTTTCTCTGCCCACCACTTTTACTATTCTCCTTTCTATCTATTGCTTCTGCCTCCATTTTATTTCCCTCTGTCTCCCTGCATAGGTTCCCATCCCCCTGCCATATTAGTTTAACTCCTTCCCAACAGCACTAGCAGACACTCACCCTCGGACATTGGTTCCGGTCCTGCCCAGGTGCAGACCATCCGGTTTGTACTGGTCCCACCTCCCCCAGAACCAGTTCCAATGTCCCAGGAATTCGAATCCCTCCCTTCTGCATCACTCCTCAAGCCATGTACTCATCTGAGCTATCCTGCGATTCCTACTCTGACTAGCACGTGGCACTGGTAGCAATCCTGAGACTACTACTTTTGAGGTCCTACTTTTTAAATTTAGCTCCCAGCTCCCTAAATTCGTCTCGTAGGACCTCATCCCGTTTTTTTACCTATATCGTTGGTACCTATGTGCACCACGACAACTGGCTGTTCACCCTCCATTTTCAGAATGTCTGCACCCACTCCGAGACATCCTTGACCCTTGCACCAGAGAGGCAACATACCATCCTGGAGTCTCGGTTGCGGCCACAGAAACACCTATCTATTCCCCTTACAATCGAATCTCCTATCAGCATCGCTCTCCCACTCTTTTTCCTGCTCTCCTGTGCAGCAGAGCCACCCACGGTGCCATGCACTTGGCTGCTGCTGCTTTCCCCTGATGAGTCATCCCCTCAACAGTACTCAAAGCGGTGCATCTGTCTTGCAGGGGGATGACCACAGGGGAGCCCTGCACTACCTTCCTTGCACTGCTCTTCCTGTTGGTCACCCATTCCCTATCTGGCTGTGTACCCTTTACCTGCGGTAAGACCAACTCGCTAAACGTGCTATTCACGTCATCCTCAGCATCATGGATGCTCCAGAGTGAATCCACCCACAGCTCCAGTGCTGCAATGCGATCTGTCAGGTGCTGCAGACGGATGCACTTCCCGCAGATGTAGTCATCAGGGACACTGGAAGCTTCCCTGACTTCCCGCATATTACAGGAGGAGCATATCACATGTCCGAGCTCTCCTGCCATGACTTAACCCCTAGATAAACTTAATTTGGCAACAATGCTAAAGATTACTTATTGATAAATAAAAAAGAAAAAGAAAAACTACTCACCAATTACCAGCCAATCACTTACCCCTTTGGCTGTGACGTCACTTTTTGATTTCTTTCTACTTCTTTTTTGCCTTCTGCCCCTGCTGCAGCTGCACCGGCTGGGCCTTTATAGGCCGTTCTGACATCCCCGGACTCCCTGCTACTCGCACTCCCGCCTCTCCGACGTGTTGGGCCTTTATAGGCCGTTCCGACATCCCCGGACTCCCTGCTACTCGCACTCCCGCCTCTCCGACGTGTTGGGCCTTTATAGGCCGTTCCGACATCCCCGGACTCCCTGCTACTCGCACTCCCGCCTCTCCGACGTGTTGGGCCTTTATAGGCCGTTCCGACATCCCCGGACTCCCTGCTACTCGCACTCCCGCCTCTCCGACGTGTTGGACCTTTATAGGCCGTTCCGACATCCCTGGACTCCCTGCTACTCGCACTCCCGCCTCTCCGACGTGTTGGGCCTTTATAGGCCGTTCCGACATCCCCGGACTCCCTGCTACTCGCACTCCTGCCTCTCCGACGTGTTAGGCCTGTATAGGCCTCACCAATGCCACGAACTCCCTGCTACTCGCACTCCCGCCTCTCCGACGTGTTGGGCCTTTATAGGCCGTTCCAACATCCCCGGACTCCCTGCTACTCGCACTCCCGCCTCTCTGACGTGTTGGGCCTTTATAGGCCGTTCCGACATCCCCGGACTCCCTGCTACTTGCACTCCCGCCTCTCCGACGTGTTGGGCCTTTATAGGCTGCTCCGACATCCCCGGACTCCCTGCTACTCGCATTCCCGCCTCTCCGACGTGTTGGGCCTTTATAGGCCGCTCCGACATCCCCGGACTCCCTGCTACTTGCACTCCCGCCTCTCCGACGTGTTGGGCCTTTATAGGCCGCTCCGACATCCCCGGACTCCCTGCTACTCGCACTCCCGCCTCTCCGGCGTGTTGGGCCGTTATAGGCCGTTCCGACATCCCCGGACTCCCTGCTACTCGCACTCCCGCCTCTCCGACGTGTTGGGCCTTTATAGGCCACTCCGACATCCCCGGACTCCCTGCTACTTGCACTCCCGCCTCTCCGACGCGTTGGGCCTTTATAGGCCGTTCCGACATCCCCGGACTCCCTGCTACTCGCACTCCCGCCTCTCCGACGCGTTGGGCCTTTATATGCCGCTCCGACATCCCCGGACTCCCTGCTACTCGCACTCCCGCCTCTCCGACGTGTTGGGCCTTTATAGGCCGCTCCGACATCCCCGGACTCCCTACTACTCGCACTCCCGCCTCTCCGAGGTGTTGGGCCTTTATTGGCCGCTCCAACGTCCCCGAACTCCCTGCTACTCGCACTCCCGCCTCTCCGAAGCGTTGGGCCTTTACAGGCCACTCCAACATCCCCGGACTCCCTGCTACTCGCACTCCCGCCTCTCCGACGTGTTGGGCCTTTATAGGCCTCACCAATGCCACGAACTCCCTGCTACTCACACTCCCGCCTCTCCGACGTGTTGGGCCTTTATAGGCCGTTCCGACATCCCTGGACTCCCTGCTACTCGCACTCCCGCCTCTCCGACGTGTTGGGCCTTTATAGGCCTCACCAATGCCACGAACTCCCTGCTACTCGCACTCCCGCCTCTCCGACGTGTTGGGCCTTTATAGGCCACTCCGACATCCCCGGACTCCCTGCTACTTGCACTCCCGCCTCTCCGACGTGTTGGGCCTTTATAGGCCGCTCCGACATCCCCGGACTCCCTGCTACTCGCACTCCCGCCTCTCCGACGTGTTGGGCCTTTATAGGCCTCACCAATGCCACGAACTCCCTGCTACTCGCACTCCCGCCTCTCCGACGTGTTGGGCCTTTATAGGCCACTCCGACATCCCCGGACTCCCTGCTACTTGCACTCCCGCCTCTCCGACGCGTTGGGCCTTTATAGGCCGTTCCGACATCCCCGGACTCCCTGCTACTCGCACTCCCGCCTCTCCGACGTGTTGGGCCTTTATAGGCCTCACCAATGCCACGAACTCCCTGCTACTCGCACTCCCGCCTCTCCGACGTGTTGGGCCTTTATAGGCCACTCCGACATCCCCGGACTCCCTGCTACTTGCACTCCCGCCTCTCCGACGCGTTGGGCCTTTATAGGCCGTTCCGACATCCCCGGACTCCCTGCTACTCGCACTCCCGCCTCTCCGACGCGTTGGGCCTTTATATTCCGCTCCGACATCCCCGGACTCCCTGCTACTCGCACTCCCGCCTCTCCGACGTGTTGGGCCTTTATAGGCCGCTCCGACATCCCCGGACTCCCTACTACTCGCACTCCCGCCTCTCCGAGATGTTGGGCCTTTATTGGCCGCTCCAACGTCCCCGAACTCCCTGCTACTCGCACTCTCGCCTCTCCGAAGCGTTGGGCCTTTACAGGCCACTCCAACATCCCCGGACTCCCTGCTACTCGCACTCCCGCCTCTCCGACGTGTTGGGCCTTTATAGGCCTCACCAATGCCACGAACTCCCTGCTACTCGCACTCCCGCCTCTCCGACGTGTTGGGCCTTTATAGGCCACTCCGACATCCCCGGACTCCCTGCTACTTGCACTCCCGCCTCTCCGACGTGTTGGGCCTTTATAGGCCGCTCCGACATCCCCGGACTCCCTGCTACTCGCACTCCCGCCTCTCCGATGTGTTGGGCCTTTATAGGCCGCTCCGATATCCCCGGACTCCCTGCTACTTGCACTCCCGCCTCTCCGACGTGTTGGGCCTTTATAGGCCACTCCGACATCCCCGGACTCCCTGCTACTCGCACTCCCGCCTCTCCGACGTGTTGGGCCTTTATAGGCCACTCCGACATCCCCGGACTCCCTGCTACTTGCACTCCCGCCTCTCCGACGCGTTGGGCCTTTATAGGCCGTTCCGACATCCCCGGACTCCCTGCTACTCGCACTCCCGCCTCTCCGACGCGTTGGGCCTTTATATTCCGCTCCGACATCCCCGGACTCCCTGCTACTCGCACTCCCGCCTCTCCGACGTGTTGGGCCTTTATAGGCCGCTCCGACATCCCCGGACTCCCTACTACTCGCACTCCCGCCTCTCCGAGGTGTTGGGCCTTTATTGGCCGCTCCAACGTCCCCGAACTCCCTGCTACTCGCACTCCCGCCTCTCCGAAGCGTTGGGCCTTTATAGGCCACTCCAACATCCCCGGACTCCCTGCTACTCGCACTCCCGCCTCTCCGACGTGTTGGGCCTTTATAGGCCTCACCAATGCCACGAACTCCCTGCTACTCGCACTCCCGCCTCTCCGACGTGTTGGGCCTTTATAGGCCACTCCGACATCCCCGGACTCCCTGCTACTTGCACTCCCGCCTCTCCGACGTGTTGGGCCTTTATAGGCCGCTCCGACATCCCCGGACTCCCTGCTACTCGCACTCCCGCCTCTCCGATGTGTTGGGCCTTTATAGGCCGCTCCGATATCCCCGGACTCCCTGCTACTTGCACTCCCGCCTCTCCGACGTGTTGGGCCTTTATAGGCCACTCCGACATCCCCGGACTCCCTGCTACTCGCACTCCCGCCTCTCCGGCGTGTTGGGCCTTTATAGGCCGTTCCGACATCCCCGGACTCCCTGCTACTCGCACTCCCGCCTCTCCGACGTGTTGGGCCTTTATAGGCCGTTCCGACATCCCCGGACTCCCTGCTACTCGCACTCCCGCCTCTCCGACGTGTTGGGCCTTTATAGGCCTCACCAATGCCACGAACTCCCTGCTACTCGCACTCCCGCCTCTCCGACGCGTTGGGCCTTTATAGGCCGTTCCGACATCCCCGGACTCCCTGCTACTCGCACTCCCGCCTCTCCGACGCGTTGGGCCTTTATAGGCCGTTCCGACATCCCCGGACTCCCTGCTACTCGCACTCCCGCCTCTCCGACGCGTTGGGCCTTTATATGCCGCTCCGACATCCCCGGACTCCCTGCTACTCGCACTCCCGCCTCTCCGACGCGTTGGTACTTTATAGGCCGCTCCGACATCCCCGGACTCCCTGCTACTCGCACTCCCGCCTCTCCGACGTGTTGGGCCTTTATAGGCCGCTCCGACATCCCCGGACTCCCTACTACTCGCACTCCCGCCTCTCCGATGTGTTGGGCCTTTATAGGCCGCTCCGACATCCCCGGACTCCCTGCTACTCGCACTCCCGCCTCTCCGATGTGTTTGGCCTTTATAGGCCGCTCCGACATCCCCGGACTCCCTGCTACTCGCACTCACGCCTCTCCGCGTGTTGGGCCTTTATAGGCCGCTCCGCCGTCCCCAGACTCCCTGCTACTCGCACTCCCGCCTCTCCGACGTGTTGGGCCTTTATAGGCCGCTCCGACATCCCCGGACTCCCTGCTACTCGCACTCCCGCCTCTCCGACATGTTGGGCCTTTATAGGCCGCTCCGCCGTCCCCGGACTCCCTGCTACTTGCACTCCCGCCTCTCCGACGTGTTGGGCCTTTAAAGGATGCTCTGCCATCCCCGGACTCCCTGCTACTCGCACTCCCGCCTCTCCGAGGTGTTGGGCCTTTATTGGCCGCTCCAACGTCCCCGAACTCCCTGCTACTCGCACTCCCGCCTCTCCGAAGCGTTGGGCCTTTACAGGCCACTCCGACATCCCCGGACTCCCTACTACTCGCACTTCCGCCTCTCCGACATGTTGGGCCTTTACAGGCCGCTCCAACGTCCCCGGACTCCCTGCTACTCGCACTCCCGCCTCTCCAACGCCTCCTCGTCCTCAACACTGCTGCTATCCCCGGACTCCCGCTGGGCCTTTTATAGGCCTCACCAACGCCTCCTCGTCCTCGACACTGCTTCCCGGCCAATTAAGAAGCTGCCGGTCTAATGACGTCAACTGATGACGCATCATCAGCCGGTTTCCTTAAAGGGATCATGCCACAATGACAGAAGAACTGTCAAAACCAGTGTCCTGCAGCATTGAGGAGCTGCAAACACTGACAAACACAGCACAGAGGAGCACGGCTGCACCCAAGCTCTCCGATGACTCCCTCCAGATGCTTATGGAGGGAATCACAGTACGCAGGGAGCTTCTCTTCCCTTCCCATGGGCGGAAGGGACCTCCCCAGGACACCAACCAAGCCTGGTTGCACATTGCATAGCTGGGCACAAGCAGGGATGTGGTCAGGAGGACCAGGCTACAGTGGCACAAACCTTTCAATGATCTCAGTAGATCACGAAATGTTACTGCAAAGCCACACTCCATCTCATCCTGCTGTGCCACTCAGCACATCCCCATCACTCTGCCTTCCTCTACCCTTGCATATCCTTTCTCACACCAACTGACCTTGCACCTCCACCCATCCCTCTCTATCTACATTATCAGTTACCCATCTCACTAGCCACCCCTCACACTCACCCTCATCGTAGTCCAATCACACCAACTAACAACACACAAGGGTAGGCACTTGGGCCCTTTAGCCAATGTTCATGTATAGTTCATGTTGATGTATTGTCAAACATTGAAATCTTTATTTCCAGTACTTTATGTTCTTGGACAGGTTTGTGGGCATCTTTGGAGTTGTAGTGAATGGTGAGACGTAAGGGTATCCCCCAATGGTGATGGGTGTGAAAGGAATGGATTGGGCATTGTGGGGACGCTTTATGGAGCTGGTGTGGGGTGATGCCAACCTGGCGCATCATGTGGCACAGCGTGAAGTGAAGTAAGTGGCCTGGCCTCCCGGGCAGCAATGTGATCAGGTCTTGATGCCCTGTGTCCTATGCAATATCAGGTGATTATGGAGAAGGTTGGTGTTGTTGGTAGTGATGCTGGTGTGTTTAGTATTGTTGGTGTTGGGGCTGGTTGTGTTTGGATTCTGAGGACCAAGGTGAGATTTTTTTCAAGGGCACCGATGCTGCTGGAACAGATGACAGAAGCGATCTGTCAATGGTGAGAGGTTGCTCCAAGGAGGTGACAGTGAATAGAGAGTTCACTACAAACACTTCCAAAGTGCATACAACTCACAAATCTTTTCCAAAACCTGAAGGATTCAGCTTCTGTCATTGGAAAGTGAACAGCTGTGAAATGATAACTTTTGTACCACTTCTGCAGCTGTCAACTAAGCAAAGCAATAGTGAGTCACTGAACCAGACTCCACTTACCTCGTGTTGCACCCGAGGGACAGCAAAGCCATCAAAAGGTTGGTAAAATTGTAAGTGCCTGCTTTTAAGCCTCTTAACTTGCATTTAAGTACCTGTGAATGATGTTAGTTACCTATCCGAACGCTGACTTGAACCTGAGAAACTCTCAGAGGGGCTTCAGAGCAGGATCCTGTTCCGCTGTCAATCACCGCCATTCTGACAGTGGGCCCGCCTCCAAACCTGCACTCGCAGGGTTGGGAAGATTCTGGCCTTTGAAGGGTTTCCTAATTTCACTCCTGAAAGGTCTGGCTCTAATTTTTAGACTACGCTTCCCAGTCCTAGAAACCCCAACCAGTACCCTATCTGTTTCCCTTAATGGGCTAGATTTTCCATTATTTTGGCAAGCAGACCGTTCACTTAACGTCCATTTTACCGTTGAAATAACACCCATATATCGCCCATTTAGCCACAAAATGGAAACTGACACCCATTTTTCGGACACTTATTGCCGAGCGTTTCTTTCGCCATATACGTAACACCGGGAAAAAATACCACCCACCTACTTTTTTTGGGCGGAATCATCAGAATGGGTGAAACCAATGCCCATAATATCGCCCAGTGTTACATTCAGCACGTAATTAACATCGAGATTCAATAATACCGACCGCCCACTTTTTTCTGTCGTAAAGATCAAATTTGCCAAAACTAATGCCCAGTCAATCGGCCAGCATCACTGTCACCACCTTGCACACATCTTGCCTACAGTATCGCTCGCCCAAAACACTGCTCTGAAAAAGTGGAACTTAATCAGCGGTGTGGATGCCATTTTTCAAATCGCAGGTCACTTCATTGAAAAGGCTGCTTCAACTTCGGGGGAGTTTGGATTGACTCTGGCGTTCTTCTCAGGTGAAGTGACCATCTGAACAGACATCTTTTCAGATTCTGGATGATTGGGTTTCACTGTAGGTGTCTTTTAGTGTTGAAATTATTGCCCCTGGTCAATACTTTAATTGGAATGGGGCCAGCCATTTCTCAGCCTGCAGCGATTAATACCCAGATGCTGAAGAGTGCAGATGGCACAATGTCTAATGCACACCATTATCTGCCCAATCTAAGACGTGGCAGAATGAGGAGGAGGTCCAGACCATACACACCCTGCACGTACAGGGAGAAGAGGTATTACGTTGACGTCTCCGAGAACACCTGCCTTCGGAGACTACGCTTCCACAAAGTGGTGATCATTGAAAAATGGCAGATCATCAGGGCAAATCTGCAGCCTGCCATCTTCAGGACATCACTATCGGTCGAGGTCAAGGTCACCGCGGCACTGTCGTTCTACGCGTCCGGTCCATGAAACCTCCGCGAGGTCCGCGCCGTCCTGGGGACAAATGGGGTGCCCTGTGGAGAGGTGCTTGGGCCCGGTACCTCCAGAGTGGAGGTGGGAATGACCGGAGGACCACTAGATGGCCTTGGGGTGGAATAGCTTCTGGAGCGTGGTGATGCAGGTTCCTCGAAGTCCATGCTCTCATCCGTGGAGAACAGACCCAGCGGATTGACGGGCGACAATCGGAGCTCCTCAGCACCAGATGTAGGATCGTCCGGAGAGTCAGGCCCCGCGCCCCCACCTTCTTGCCTCTGTGGTCCTGCCTGGGGCCGCACTGCTGGCTGAGCTGCAAAACACAAAGGAGGTTATTAGAGGAGAAGGTGGTGCTAGGGTGACAAGGTGAGTCCAGCGCTACACACAGCATATGCATGACAAAAGCACCACCGCTCTCAAAATCATTGCAGGCATCACATTTCATGACCATCAACACATTGTGCATTGCAATGATTCTCATGAGACCAGCATTATTTATAGGATATTTTTAGAAACCATCTATCATATATTATTGTTCGGATATGAGTGAGTGTGGCATCAATTCACTTTAAATCTTGCAATGGTGTAAGCTTTACTCACGTGGCATCACTTCAGGATCTGCAGATGTGTCCGTGGCTGCTTCCCCACGAGTGCGAGCACACGCTCCTCCATCTCAGTGATGTCGCTGGGGACTGGTGGCCCCCCACCCGTTCGCCTCTGCACGGACCTCATCGTCGATAGCTTCTTCTGTAAAAGGTTGTCACCTGGCTTGACGACATGGCTTGAGATCATTGCGTAATATCATTGCTAGGTACTGTCACAGGCACTGATACAACACATAATCACGATTGCATCTGTCGGTTATCATGATCATTATCATTCTTTACCTAAAGATGTGCATGGTGATCACAGGCTTCGAGTACAACATTCCCGGTAAAAGTGAAAGATCTCACATCTGATGATAGTCACTCATGACGCTTACAAATCAAATTATTTAACTACATAAGTACATGTAAATAAATGTAATACTTACTCTTGTGGATCCGAAAAGGTCGTTCAATCACTTGCGGCATTGGTTGCCCTCATGCATCTCGTTAGTCGCCGACGAGACCACCTCTGCTATCTCGGTCCATATCTTCTGGTAGGCCTTTGGGGTGGGCTTCACACGCCCTGTGTCACATCACCCCAGCATAACTTGACCTGCAGGAGGGCATTTACCGCGTCTGAGAATCTCCTGGCTCTTTTGCGTCCTCCTCCCACCTCACTGCTCACTCCAGCGTCAGTCTCCACAATGTGCTGTGATGCCTCCTCCTCTCCCTCCATTATAGGCACCAAATTCGGGAAAATGTGTGGCTGGTAACAGCTAATTTTCTTTTCCCCAATTTACTATAAAGCTCCAAACTCTCTCTCCTTCCTCCCAAAGCAGCCACACCACACCCAGACATGTCTTCACTCCCGCTCAGCTGCTTCTCTCTCAGTCTCCTCTTATGCACATGTCATGATGACCCTTGACCTCCTGAATCACGGGAATCGAGCATTGCCACGCCGTTGCTAAGAACGGCGACACTTTACGGCAGAAGGTCAGAGAGATTTAACGCTAATGCTCATTTCCGATCGCTCGCGGTAACGGCCAATTTTTAAAATGGAGACTAGGGGCTTTGAAAATGGGCGACAAGTCGCCGATCTGAAACCCCATTTTTACCGCCCACGCCGGAAATAACGCCCATTTTTGGACAATCTGCACAAAAGTGTAAAATCTCGCCCAATATCTTAAAAATTTGATCAGATCACCCGTTAACCTTCTAAATTCTAGGGAATATACCCTAGTTTGTGTACTCTCTCCTCGTAACATAACCCTGCAGTCCCGGTATCATTCTGGTAAACCTCCTCCCTCCAAGGACAATATATCCTCCCTAAGGTGTGGTGCCCAGAACTGCTCACAGTGCCCAGGTGTGGCCTAACCAGGGCTTTGTACAGCTGCAGCATAACTTCTACCCCCTTGTATTCTAGTACTCTGGATAAAAAGGACAGCATTCCATTAGCCTTTTTGATTATTTTCTGTACCTGTTCCTGGCAGTTTAATGATCGATGTACCTGGAACCCAAGTCTCTGTGGACCTCCGCTGTTTTGTACCATTTACAAAGTATCCTGTGTCACCTTTTTAGGTCTAAAGTGGATGAGCTCAGACTTGCCCACATTGACATCCACAGTTTGCCCATTCACTAAATCTGTCCATATCCCGGTGTGATGCTCCAAAATTGATGCTACAAAAAGGGAGTCTGAAAGGAAACTTTCACACTTTTATAGAGTTTTCTGTTCAAAATCTGAGAGAACACTGGGGGCACCCCGAGACTGTGACGCTGTACACCCGCTACTGGAATGTGTCACACCCTATCTCTCCCATAGCGGACTGAATGTAGACTAAAGGGGAGCAAAATAAGATGATTCCAGGCTATGAGGAGGTGGGGCAAAGTCAACACGACTCCTTATATCATTTTCCAATCCTCTCTGGCTACAGGTGTGGTGCCAGAAGACTGGAGGACTGCTAATGCTGTATCTTTGTTTAAAAAGGGAGCAAGGGATAGAGCGAGTAATTACAGGCCGATCAGTCTAACCTCGGAGGAAAATTCTGAGGGACAGGATAAATCTTCATTTAGAAAGACACGGATTAATCAAGGGCAGTCAGCACGGGTTTAAGAACATGAGAACTAGGAGCAGGAGTCGGCCATTCGGCCCCTCGAGCCTGCTCTGCCATTTAATACGATCATGGCTGATCTGATCATGGACCCAGCTCCACTTCCCTGCCCGCTCCCCATAACCCTTTACTCCCTTGTCGCTCAAAAATCTGTTCATCTCCGCCTTAAAAATATATTCAATGACCCAGCCGCCACAGCTCTCTGGGGCAGAGAATTCCACAGATTTACAACGCTCAGAGAAGAAATTTCTCCTCATCTCAGTTTTAAATGGGCAGCCTCTTATTCTAAGACTATGTCTCCTAGTTTTGGTTTCCCCTATGAGTGGAAATATCCTCCCTGCATCCACCTTGTCGAGTCCCCTCATTATCTTATATGTTTCGATAAGATCACCTCTCATTCTTCTGAACTGCAATGAATATAGGCTCAACCTACTCAATCTTTCCTCATAAGTCAACCCCCTCATCTCCGGAATCAACCAAGTGAACCTTCTCTGAACATCCTCCAATGCAAGTATATCCTTCCTTAAATACAGGGACGAAAACTGTACGCAGTACTCCAGGTGTGGCCTCACCAATACCCTGTACAGTTGTAGCAGGACTTCCCTGCTTTTATACCCTATCCCCCTTGCAATAAAGGCCAACATTCTATTTGCCTTCCTGATTACTTGCTGTACCTGCATGCTAACGTTTTATATTTCATGTGCAAGGACTCCCAGGTCCCTCTGTACTGCAGCACTTTGCAATCTTTCTCCATTTAAATTACAATTTGCTTTTCTATTTTTTCTGCCAAAGTGGATAACCTCACATTTTCCCACATTATACTCCATCTGCCAAATTTTTGCCCACTCACTAAGCCTGATTTTTTTGTGTCCTCCTCACAATTTGCTTTCTCACCCATCTTTGTATCATCAGCAAACTTGGCTACGTTACACTCGGTCCCTTCATCTTAGTCATTAATATAGATTGTAAATAGTTGAAGCCCCAGCACTGATCCCTGCGGCACCCCACTAGTCACTGTTTGCCAACCGAAGAATGAACCATTTATCCCGACTCTCTGTTTTCTGTTAGTTGGCCAATCCTCTGTCCATGCTAAGATATTACCCCCAACCCCGTGAACTTTTATCTTGTGCAGTAACCTTTTATGGGGCGCCTTATCGAATGCCTTCTGGAAATCCAAATACGCCACATCCACTGGTTCCCCCTTATCCACCCTGCTCGTTACATCCTCAAAGCACTCCAGCAAATTTGTCAAACATGATTTCCCTTTCATAAAACCATGCTGACTTTGCTTGATTGAATTATGCTTTTCCAAATGTCCTGCTACTGCTTCCTTAATAATGGACTCCAGCATTTTCCCATGGACAGATGTTAGGCTAACTGGTCTACAGTTCACTGCTTTCTGTCTGCCTCTTTTTAAAAATTGGGGTGTTACATTTGCGGTTTTCCAATCTGCCGGGACCTCCCCAGAATCCAGGGAATTTTGGTAGATTGCAACCAATGCATCCACCATCTCTGCAGCCACTTCCTTTAAGACAATAGGATGTAAGCCATCAGGTCCAGGGGACTTGTCCGCCTTTAGTCCCATTATTTTACTGAGTACTACTTTAGTTATTAGTGATTGTATTAAGTTCCTCCCTCCCTATAGCCCCTTGATTATCCACTATTGGGATGTTCTTAGTGTCTTCAACCGTGAAGACCAATAAAAAATATTTGTTCAAAATCTGCAATTTCCCTGTTCCCCATTATTAATTCCCCAGTCTCATCCTCTAGGGGACCAACATTTACTTTAGCCACTCTTTTCCTTTTTATGTACCTGTAGAAACTCTTTTTATATTTCGTGCTAGTTTACTTTCATAATCTATCTTCCCTCTCTATTATTATTTTTTTAGTCGTTCTTTGCTGGCTTATAAAAGTTTCCCAATCCTCTGGCCTCCCATTAGTCTTGGCCACATTGTATGCCCTTGCTTTCAATTTCATACCATCTGTAATTTCCTTAGTTAGCCACGGATGGTTATCCCTTCTCTTAGTCTTTCCTTCTCATTGAGATGTATTTTTGTTGCGAGTTATGAAATATCTCCTTAAATTTCTGCCACTGCTCATCAACTGTCCCATTCTTTAGTCTATTTTCCCAGTCCATTTTAGCTAACTCTGCCTTCATACCATTGTAGACTCCTTTATTTAAGCTTAAGACACTGGTTTGAGATTCACCTTTCTCACCCTCCAACTGAATTTGAAATTCAACCATGCTATGGTCACTCATTCCTGGAGGATCTTTACCAAGAGATCGTTTATTAATCCTGTCTCTTACACAGTACCAGATCTGCTCCCTGGTTGGTTCCGCAACGTACTGTTCAAGGAAACTATCCCGGATACACTCTTATGAACTCTTCAAGGCTTTGTCCAATCAATATGAAGATTAAAATTACCCATGATTATTGCTGTACCTTTTTTACAAGCCTCCATTATTTCTTGAATTATACCCCGTCCAACAGTGTAGCTACTGTTCGGGAGCCTATCGACTACGCCCACCAGTGACTTTTTCCCCTTATTATTCCTTATCTCCATCCAAACTGATTCAATATCTTGATCTGAGCCAATATAGTTTCTCTCTAACGCACTGATCTCATCCTTAATGCTACCCCACCTCCTTTTCCTTTCTGTCTGTTCTTCCAAATTGTCAAATACCCCATAGTATTTAGTTCCCAGCCTTGGTCACCTTGCAACCACGTCTCTGTAAAGGCTATCAGATCATACCCAGTTGTATCTATTTGTGCCGTCAACTCATCTATTTTGTTACCAATGCTGCGTGCATTCAGATAAAGAACTTTTAAATTTTTTTTTTTAACCATTTTTTCCTGCTTTGACCCCACTTTCTGATTCACCTTTATGTTTATACATTCTGTCCCTTCCTGTCGCGCTCTGGTTTTAATTTCCCCCAGTGCTACCCTGCTCTATTGCCTTCTCCTTGTTCTTTGGCTTTTTACATTATTGCTCACCTGACCCCTCCCCGCCTTCCAATAATTAGTTTGACGCCCTCTCCATAGCCCGAGTTATTTGATTTGCCCGGACCCTAATCCGAGCACGGTCTAAGTGAAGCCCGTCCCAACGGAACAGCTCCCTCTTACCCCAGCACTGGTGCCAGTGTCCCACGAACCAAAACCCATTTCTCCCACACCAAACTTTGAGCCACGTGTTTTAACTCTCTGATCTTACTGACCCTATGGAAATTTGCTCATGGCTCAGGTAGTAATCCAGAATTACCTTTGTCATTTTTAATTTGACCCCTGCTCATTTGATCCCTCAGCCAAACCTTCTTGTCTGACCTACCTATGTCCTTGGTACCCACGTGGACGACAACTGGATTTACCCCCTCCCACTCCAAGTTCCTCTCCAGCCCTGAGGAAATGTCCTTAACCCTAGCACCAGGTAGGCAACACCGCTTCCGGGACTCATGCTCTCAGCTGCAGAGAACAGTATCTATCCCCACGCGGGAAGGTCGTGTCTAACGAACATAACTGAATTTTTTGAGGAGGTAACAAGGAGGGTCGATGAGGGCAGTGCATATGATGTAGTGTATATGGATTTTAGCAAAGCTTTTGATAAGGTCCCACATGGCAGACTGGCCCATGGGGTCCAAAGTTGGCAAGTTGGATCCAAAATTGCTCAGAGGCAGGAAGCAAAGGGTAATGGTTGATGGGTGTTTTTGTGACTGGAAGGCTGTATCCAGTGGGGTTCCACAGGGCTCAGTGCTGGGTCCCTTGCTTTCTGTGGTATGTATCAATGATTTAGACTTGAATGTAGGAGGTATGATTAAGAAGTTTGCAAATTATACTAAATTCGACTGTGTGGTTGATAATGAAAGCTGTAGACTGCAGGAACATATAAATGAACTGGTCAGGTGGGCAGAACAGTGGCAAATGGAATTCAATTGGGAGAAGTTTGAGGTAATGCATTTGGGCTAACAAGGCAAGTGAATATACATTAAATGGTAAGCCATTGAGAAGTGTAGAGGAACAAAGGGACCTTGGAGTGCAGGTCCACAGATCCCTGAAGGTAGCAGGCCAGGTAGATAAGGTGGTTAAGGAGGCATACGGAATAATTGCCTTTATTAGCCGAGGCATAGAATACAAGAGCAGGGAGGTTATGCTTAAATTGTATAAAACACTAATTAGGCCACAGAGTACTGCGTGCAGTTCTGGTACCCACTTTACAGGAAAGATGTGATTGCCCTAGAGGGGTTACAGAGGAGATTTACAAGGATGTTGCCCGGACTGGAGAATTTTAGCGATGAGGAAAGATTGGATAGGCTGGGGTTGTTTTTTTTGGAACAGAGGAGGGTGAGAGGAGAACTAATTGAGATGTATAAATTTATGAGGGGCCCAGATAGAGTGGATAGGAAGGACCTATTTCCCTTAGCAGAGGGGTCAACAACCAGATGGCATAGATTTAAAGTAATTGGTGGGAGGTTTAGAGAGGATTTGAGGGGAAACTTCTTCACCCAGAGGGTGGTGGGTGTCTAGAACTCAATGCCTGAAAGGGTGGTAGAGGCAGAAACCCTCACCACATTTAAAAAGTAGTTGGATGTGCACCTGAAGTGCCGTAACCTGCAGGGCTACGGACCAAGAGCTCGAAAGTGGGATTAGGCTGGGTAGCTCTTTGTCGGCCAGCGCAGACACGATGGGCCGAGATGGCCTCCTTCTGTGCTGTAAACTTCTGTGATTCTACGGAGATCAGCCCTCTTTATAATTGGGATGACTTAAATTTGTCTGGCTGTTATTTTTGGAGTGTTCCAGGCCATAACCCCTGTGGAGCCCATTTACACTGGTCCAGTAACTTTGATACAGGTTTCTGGCCTGGAACAGTGGGTTTGACTGAGATCTCTGAGAAGGTGATAAGGTCACTGATTGACTGTACAGCGCAGTATAACTAGGCTAGATTGAGGAATACAAACAGAAAATGCTGGAAATCTCAGTGGGTCTGTGGAGAGAAAGCAGCGTTAACGTTTTGGGTCGATGACCCTTCGTCAGAACTGGAGAGTGTTCAGAAAGAAGCACTGTAAGGGGGAGGGGAAGACAGAACAAAAGGGAAGGTCTGTGATAGGTTGGAAGATAGGAGAGATGAGAGACACAAAAGGGATGATGGGCCAAATTTAATTGGTAATGGCAGGAGTTAGAAAAACATTAGTCTAGATAGGGTGTGAATGGCAGGATAATGACCAGCTGCCATTAGAGACAAGGAGAAAAAAAGGGGGCTCATTGGGAGACTGAGGCTACAGCAAGTAAGCTCTTGATGTATTCCAGAAGGTGTACAGAGTTAGGGCTCTCAGTTACATTCCCAGGGTGTCCCTTTTATTTACCTAGATGTTGAGCAAGAAGTGGTGCTCTCCAGATCATAGAAAATAGGTGCAGGAGCAGGCCATTCGGCCCTTCGAGCCTGCACCACCGTTCAATAAGATTATGGCTGATCATTCCCTCAGTACCCCATTCCTGCTTTCTCTCCATACCCCTTGATCCCCTTAGCCGTAAGGGCCACATCTAACGCCCTTTTGAATATATTTAACGAACTGGCCTCAACAACTTTCTGTGGTAGAGAATTCCACAGGTTCACAATTCTCAGAGAAGTTTCTCATCTAGGTCCTAAATGGCTTATTCCTTATCCTTAGACTATGACCCCTGGTTCTGGACTTCCCCAAAATCGGGAACATTCTTCCTGCATCTAACCTGTCCAATCCCGTCAGAATTTTATGTTTCTATGAGATCTCCTCTCATTCTTCTAAATTAATATAAGCCTAATTGATCCAGTCTATCTTCATATGTCAGTCCTGCCATCCCAGGAATCAGTCTGGTGAACCTTCGCTGCACTCCCTCACTAGCAAGAATGTCCTTCCTCAGGTTAGGAGACCAAAACTGTACACAATATTCAAGGTGTGGCCTCACCAAGGTCGTGTACAATTGCAGTAAGAGCTCCCTGCTCCTATACTCTCATCCTCTCGCTATGAAGGCCAACATGCCATTTGCCTTCTTCACCGCCTGCTGTACCTGCATGCCAACCTTCAATAACTGATGTACCATGACACCCATGTCTCGTTGCACCTCCCCTTTTCCTAATCTGTCACCACTCAGATAATATTCTGCTTTCCTGTTTTTGCCAGCAAAGTGGATAAACTCACATTTATCTACATTATACTGCATCTGCCATGCATTTGCCCACTCACCTAACCTGTCCAAGTCACCCTGCAGCCTCTTAGCGTCCTCCTCACAGCTCACACCGCCACCCAGCTTAGTGTCATCTGCAAACTTGGAGATATTACATTCAAGGTGCGATTATGGGACTGGGTCAGTGACATTGAACCCGAGGAAACATTCAGTGTAAAAACATGACGAGGTTTACAAGTTTGAAAATAGGGCTTTAAATAATGAGAAACAAGGAGGTGGCCAGGAGGAGAGGAAAAGGTGCGTCAGCGAGGATTAAAATACCAAGAGAGTGGTCTGTGAAACAGAGACTGCATCAGTCAGAGTTATTACGATTTTACTTCAACTCAATTAGCAACATTGGGCAAAACTGAGAAAATATTGGATTTCTTCCCAATTTGAGCAGAGTCTGGCATTCTTTCACCGATCAGTGTTGTGTATGCTCGGAATCTATACACAAGGAGGAAATCACCTTAATCCTGCAGTAATGGAGCACAGCTTGATCCTTAACAGTACAAAACAGAGCCATTGAAAATAATGTTTAAATCCTATCTGATGCTTCCTAATTATTCAAACTCTAAATCCAGGAAGCTGGAAATTCTCCAGCCTCTTTAATTCCAATGCCCTGTTCCCTGACATGTTCATACTGACCTGTTCAATGGAGCTGATTATAGTTTGGTGATTAAAAGCATTGTGGGTTTAAGTGTGTTAATATTCGGTGAAAGTAGAATGGCTCATGCACAACATATGTTTGGAACATGTGAAACATTCATGCAAAGGGACAGGCACAGACCTCCATCTATTCACCTTCAAGCTCAGTAGTGAAGTCATTCTCAACATCAGCTGCAAACACTGAGCCAGTGGAGAATGAGGACCATGTCACCTCACTTCTGAGTTATTGGCCCTTGATGTTCAGTAATGAGTAGATATGTAACTCCATATTCAGTAAATTAGTGTTCCACATTGTCCGTCTGCTTCTAGTGACATCCAGTGTTATGGCCCTGCAGCACCATCCAACTCTGACACTATCAGCCTAGCCCAGCCCCTCCATCAGCTGACAGAGTAACTCCAGCCCAGCTCCTTCTACATCACCTGCACTGCAGAGTATGTTGAAACCATCAGCATTGGCACCAGAGTATTGGAGTGTAAACTGACATTACGAAATGGGCAATGGCCCCTCCCTCACACACAGTCTGGCCCCTCCCTCACACATCAGCTTCCACTGTCACATGGCACCGCACGCTCAGCCGTGGCCCAGTGGGCAGCACTCTCGCTAGAAGGTTGTGGGTTCAAGTCCCACTTCAGAGACTTAACATAGAAACATAGAAATTTACAGCGCAGGAGGCCATTCCGGCCCATCGTGTCCGCGCCGGCCGACAAAGAGCCGCACGGCCCTTGGTCAGCAGCCCTAAAGGTAACATATAAACCCATGAACAATGAGGGAAAGGCAAAGAGCACCCAGCCCAACCAGTCCGCCTCACAACTGCGACATCCCTTATACTAAAACATTCTACACTCCACCCCAACTGGATCCATGTCATCTCCTGGGAGAGGCTGGGATAAGCATAATAATCTAGGCTGACAATCCAGTGCAGTACGGAGGGAGTGCCGCACTGCCGGAGGGGAAGTACTGAGGGAGTGCCGCACCATCGGAGGGGCGGTACTGAGGGAGAGCCGCACTGTTGGAGGGGCCGTACTGAGAGAGAGCCGCACTGTCGGAGGGACGGTACTGAGGGAGGGCCACACTGTTGGAGGGGCGGTACTGAGGGAGAGCCGCACTGTCGGAGGGGCGGTACTGAGGGAGGGCCACACTGTTGGAGGGGCGGTACTGAGGGAGAGCCGCACTGTCGGAGGGGCGGTACTGAGGGAGGGCCACACTGTCGGAGGGGCGGTACTGAGGGAGGGCCGCACTGTCAGAGGGGCGGTACTGAGGGAGAGCCGCATTGTCGGATGCGCCGTCTCTCGGATGAGACGTATGCCCTCTCAGGTGGACCTAAAAAATCCTATGGCACTATTTCAAAGAAGAACAGGGATTTCTCCGCCGTGTCCATGTCAACATTTATCCCTTAACCAACACCTAAAATACAATATGTGGTCATTATTACATACTTGTTTGGGGACCTTGCATATTGGCTGCTGTGTTACCTACATTACAACAGTGGCTAAACGTCAAAAGTACTTATTGGCTGTAAAACATTTTAGGATGTTCCGAGGCTGTGAAAGGCGCTATTTAAATGCAAGTCGTTGTTCTTTTCCTTTAAACTGTCACTGTGATCTCAGTAATAAAAACAGAAAATGCTCAGGCAGCATCTGTGGAGAGATCAGAGTTAATGCTTCAAGTCGATTACCTATTGCCAGAACTAGAAAAGGTCAGAGATTTAACAACTTTTAAGCAAGTACAGAGCCAGGGAAAGAACAAATGGGAAGATCTGTGATAGGGTGGAGGGCAGGAGTGACTAAATGACAAAAGTGGTGATACTGCACGGCAAAAAGGGGATGGTAATGGGACAAGAAAAGAAATAGGAGCAGGAGTCGGCCATTTGACCCTTGAGCCATTTAATAAGATCATGGCTGATTTGATCATGGACTCAACTCCACTTCCCTGCACGCTCCCCATCACCTTTTACTCCCTTATCGCTCAAAAATCTGTCTATCTCTGTCTTAACTATATTCAATGACCCAGCCTCCACAGCTCTCTGGGGCAGAGAATTCCATAGATTTACAACCCTCTGAGAAGAAATTCCTCCTCATCTCAGTTTTAAATGGGCTGCCCCTTATTCTAAGACTATGTCCCCTAGTTTTAGTTTCCCCTATGAGTGGAAATATCCTCTCTGCACCAACTTGTCGAGCCCTCTCATTATCTTATATGTTTTGATAAGATCACCTCTCATTCTTCTGAACTCACTGCAGTGAGTAGAGGCCCAACCTACTCAACCTTTCCTCATAAGTCAACCCCCTCATCCCCAGAATCAAGAAGAGGTTTAAATGACAACAGCAAACTGAATATTGGATGTCTAGGGACTTACAGGACAGGAAAAATAAAAAAAGGGAAGCTTATGTCATATACCGACGGCTAATTACTATAGGATCTTTGGAGGAATATAGGAAGTTAAGAGGCAAAATTAAAAAGGATGCTAAGAGAGCAAGAAAAATTCTTGGCCAGTAAAATTAAGGAAAACCCAAAGATGTTCTGTAAATATATTAAGCATAAGGGGATAACTAAAGAAAGGGTAGGGCCTATTAGAGACCATGAGGGTAATCTTTGTGTGGAGGCAGAAGATGTTGGTGAGGTTCTTAATGAATATTTTGCATCTGTTTTCATAAAGGAAAGGGGCAATGCAGATACTGCTATCGAGGAGGTGTATGATATTCTGGATGAAATAAACATAGTGAGAGGAAGTATTAAGGGGTTTAGCAGCTTTGAAAGTAGGTAAGTCCCCAGGCTCAGATGAAATGCATCCCAGGCTGTTGAGCGAAGTAAAAGAGGAAATAGCAGAGGCCTTGACCATCTTTTTCTGTCCTCTTTGGATCTGGGCATGGTGCCAGAGGATTGGAGGACTGCTAATGTAGCACCCTCGTTTAAGAAGGGAGAAAGGGATAGGCCAAATAATTACAGGTCTGTCAGCCCAACCTCAGTAGTGGCAAAATTATTGGAAAAAATCCTGAAAGACAGGATAAATTTGCATTTGGAAAGGCAAGGATTAATTGGGAACAATCAGCACAGATTTGTTAAGGGAAGATCGTGTAAGGGACTAACCTGATTAAATTTTTTGAGGAGATAACCAAGAGGGTCGATGAGGGTAGTGTGTACGATGTAGTGTATATGGATTTTAGCAAAGCTTTTGATAAGGTCCCAAATGATAGACCGGTCATGAAGGTTAAAGCCCATGGGATCCAGGGCAAAGTGTCAAGTTGGATCCAAAATTGGCTTAAGAGGTAGGAAGCAAAGGGTGATGGTTGATGGACGTTTTTGTTACTGGAAGGATGTTTCCAGTGGGGTTCCGCAGGGCTCAGTACTGGGTCCCTTGCATTTTGTGGTATATATCAATGATTTAGATTTGAATATAGGGAGTATGATTAAGAAGTTTGCAGACGATACTAAAATTGGCTGTGTGGTTGATAATGAAGAGGAAAGTCATGGGCTGCAGGAGGATATCAATCAGGTGGGCAGAGCAGTGGCAAATGGAATTTAATTCGGAGAAGTGTGAGGTAATGCACTTTGGGAGGGCTAATAAGGAAAGGGTATACACATTATGCAGTAGGCCACTTAATAGTGTAGATGAACAAAGGGACCTTGGAGTGCTTGTCCACAGATCTCTGAAAGTAGCAGGCCAGGTGGATAAGGTGGTTAAAAAGGCATACGGAATGCTGGCCTTTATAGAATACAAGAGCCGGGAGGTTATGCTTAAATTGTATAATCATCTGGTTAGGCCACAGCTGGAGCACTGCGTGCAGTTCTGGTCGCCATATTATAGGAAGGATGTGATTGCACTAGAGAGGGTGCAGAGGAGATTTACTAGGATGCTGCCTGGAATGGAGAATCTTAGTTATGAGGACTGATTGGATAGGCTGGGTTTGTTCTCATTGGAAGAGGAGGTTGAGAGGAGACCTCATTGAGGTGTACAAAATAATGAGGGGCCTGGATATCATGGATAGCAAGGGCCTATTTCCATCTATTATGAGGGGGATAGTTTTAAGGTGGTTGGTGGAAGGTTCAGAGGGGATTTGAGGGGGGGGCTTCTTCACACAGAGGGTTGTGGGGGTCTGGAACTCAACTGTCTTGAAGAGCAGTGGATGCAGAAACCCTCACATTTAAGAGATGGTTGGATGGGCACTTAAAGTGCCGTAACCTGCAGGGTTATGGACCCAGAGCTGGTAATTGGGATTAGACTGGATAACCTCTTGTTGGCCGGTGCAAATGGTAAGTACTGCAGGGGAATCAAATATGGCCAGGATGATCTCCTGGACTAGTTTTGATCGCCTGGATGGGGCGGAGAGGAAATTTCCCAGATTTTTTTCTCCCAAATTGGCCTGGGTTTTTAATCTGTTTTTTGCCTCTGGTTATAATATAGGATTTCAAAAGGGAAAGTCTTGCTTGACCAATCTCACTGATTTTTTTTGAAGATGTTACAGAGAGGGTAATGCAGTAGATTTAAATTATCTAGAATTTCAAAAGGCCTTCGATAAGGTACCACATAATAGAGTAATGAATAAGGTCAGAGAATGCAGAGTCAGAGGACAAGTAGCAGAATGGATAGCTAGCTGGCTTCAAGACAGAAAGCAGAGTGGGGTAAAAGTAGGGTAGAATTCATTGTGGCAGAAGGTGGGTAGTGGTATTCCACAAGGATCAGTGCTGGGTCCACTGTTGTTCATAATTTATAATCACGATTTAGATTTTGGAATCAAAAACATTTAGATAGATATATTCAAAAGGGAGTTAGATATGGCCCTTATGGCTAAAGGGATCAAGGGGTATGGAGAGAAAGCAGGAAAGGGGTACTGAAGTTGAATGATCAGCCATGATCTTATTGAATGGCGGTGCAGGCTCAAAGGGCTGAATGGCCTACTCCTGCACCTATTTTCTATGTTTCTATTTAATTGGCTCTCCAGCCCCCGGGAATCAGCCCCTTATGGGAATGAGCTCCACTTGTAGTTTTTTTATTCTGAAATGAATTTGTCCCAGGTAACTTGTAATACTTCAGACTTTATTTTGATATTCGATATGACACTATGAGGAAGTAGACCCTCTCTCTCTCTTGTCCATCTCCACTTGCTGACCCAGTTCGCTGTTCCTCCTCTTGTCAATCTCCTCCATCTCATAGATTTTCTGTAACAGACATGAGATAGAATCACAAAATCATAAAAATTTATGGCACAGAAGGATGCCATTTGGCCCATTGTATCTGCACTGGCCGAACAAGAGTTATCCAGCCGAATCCCACTCTCCAGCTCTTGGTCGGTATCCCTGCAAGTTACAGCACCAAGCGCATATCCAAGTACTGTTTAAATGTGGTGAGGGTTTCTGCCTCTACCACCCTTTCGGGCAGTGAGATCCAGACCCCCACCACCCTGTGTGTGAAGAAATTTTCCCTCAAATCCCCTCTAAACCTCCTACCAACTACTTTAAATCTACACCCCCTGGTTGTTGACCCCTCTGCCAAGGGAAATAGGTCCTTCTCTATCTAGGCCCCTCATATAGAGGGCTTTAAACTAAATAGTGGTGGGGAATGATTCAGGTGAGAAGAAATTGAAAAAGAAAGGCGGCACTAGAGCCGGGTTGCGATGGGGGAAATGATAACCAGAGTGAGACAGGAAGGGACAGCATGTATAAACATTAGAGTGCATCAGAAAGTGGGGTCAGAGTAGGGAAACATGGGAAAAGGACAAAACTGAGTGCACGCAGCATTTGTAACAAGATAGACGAGTTGACTGCACAATGGATGTAAATGGGTATGATCTGATCGCCATTACAGAGATGTGATTGCAAGGTGACCAAGGCTGGGAACTAAATATTTGGGGGTATTTGACAAAGGGAAAAGGAGGTGGAGTAGCTCTGTTGTTAAAGGATGAGATCGGTGCAGTAGTAAGAAATGATATTGACTGAGAGGATCAAGATATAGAATCAGTTTGGGTGGAGATAAGAAATAATAAGGGGAAGAAGTCGCTGGTGGGCGTAGTCTATAGGGCCCCTAACAGTAGTTACACTGTTAGACGAAGTATAAATAAAGAAATAATGGAGACTTTCAAGAAAGGTATGGCGATAATCTTTGGCGATTTTAATCTTCATATTGATTGGACAAATCAAATTGGCCAATGGTAGCCTTAAGGAAGAGTTCATACAATGTATCTGGGATAGTTTCCTTGAACAGTACGTCGCGGAACCATCCAGGCAGCAGGCTATCTTAGATCTGGTACTGTGTAATGAGACACGATTAATGAATGATCTCATAATAAAGGATCCTCTAGGAATGAGTGACCATAATATGGTTGAATTTCAAATTCAGTTGGAGTGAGAGAAAGTTGGATCTCAAACAGTGTCCTAAGCTTAAGTAAAGGAGATTATGAGGGCAGAATTGGCTAAAATGGACAGGGGAAATAGATTAAAGTGTAAGATGGTTTTAAGCAGTGGCAGACATTTAAGGAGTTATTTCATAACTCTTAACAAAAATATATTCCAGTGAGAAGGAAAGGATGGTATCAAACTGAAAACAAGGGCAAACAATGTGGTCAAGACTAGTGGGAGGCCAGAGGATTGGGATTTTTTTTTTAACCCAGCAAAGGACGACTAAAAAAGAGAGAGAGAAGATAGATTATGAGAGTAAACTAGCAAGAAATATAAAAACAGATAGTAAGAGTTTCTATAGGTATATAAAAAGGAAAAGAGTGGCTAAAGTAAACGTTGGTCCCTTAGAGGATGAGACTGGGGAATTAATAATGGGAAACAGGGAAATGGCAGAGATTTTGAACAAATATTTTGTATCGGTCTTCACGGTAGAAGACACTAAAAACATCCCAATAGTGGACAATCAAGGTACTATAGGGATGGAGAAACTTAAAGCAATTACTATCACTAAAGAAAAAGTACTCGGTAAAATAATGGGACTATAGTTTCCTGCTTTCTGCCTTCTCACTGGAATATATTTTTGTTGAGAGTTATGAAATATCTCCTGAAATGTCTGCCACTGCTTAAAACCGTCTTACACTTTAATCTATTTCCCCAGTCCACTTTAACCAACTCTGCCTTCATAGCTTTGTAATTGCCTTTATTTAAGATCAGGACACTGGTTTGAGATCCAATTTTCTCACCCTCCGACTGAATTTGAAGGTGGACAAGACACCTGGACATGATGGCTACAAAAGAAATGGCTGCAGAGATTGTGGATGCATTGGTTGTAATCCACCAAAATTCCCTAGATTTTGGGGAAGTCCCAGTAGTTTGGAAAACCGCAAATGTAACGCCCTATTTAAAAAAGGAGGCAGTCAGAAAGCAGGAAACTATAGACCAGTTAGTCCAACATCTGTCGTTGCAAAAATGCTGGAGTCCATTATTAAGGAAGCAGTAGCATTTGGAAAAGCAGAATGCAGTCAAGTATCGTTTTATGAAAAGGAAATCATGTTTGACAAATTTGCTGGAGTTCTTTGAGGATGTAACGAACAGGGTGGATAAAGGGGAACCAGTGGATGTGGTGTATTTGGATTTCCGGAAGGCATTCGATAAGGTGTCACATAAAAGGTTACTGCACAAGATAAAAGTTCACGGGGTTGGGTGTAATATATTAGCATGGATAGAGGATTGGCTAACTAACAGAAAACAGAGTCGGGATAAATGGGACATTTTCTGGTTGGCTAGTGGGGTGCTGCAGGGATCGGTGCTGGGGCCTCAAACTATTTACAATCTATATTAATGACTTGGATGAAGGGACCGACTGCAATGTAGCCAAGTTTGCTGATGATACAAAGATGGATGGGAAAGCAAGTTGTGAGGAGGACACAAAAAAATCTGCAAAGGAATATAGACAGACTAAGTGAGTGAGCAAACATTTGGTAGATGGAGTATAATGTGGGAAAATGTGAGGTTATCCACTTTGGCAGGAAAAATAAAAAAGCAAATTATTTAAATGGAGAGAAATTACAAAATGCTGCAGTACAGAGGGATCTGGGTGCCCTTGTGCATGAAACACAAAAAGTTAGTATGCAGGTACAGCAAGTAATCAGGAAGGCAAATGGAATGTTGGCCTTTATTGCAAGAGGGATAGAGTATAAAAGCAGAGAAGTCCTGCTACAACTGTACAGGGTATTGGTGAGGCCACACCTGGAGTACAGCGTATAGTTTTGGTCTCCGTATTTAAGGAGGGATATACTTACATTGGAGGCTGTTCAGAGAAGGTTCATTGGGTTCCTGAGATGTAGGGGTTGACTTATGAAGAATGGTTGAGCGGGTTGGGCCTATACTCATTAGAGTTTAGAAAAATGAGAGGAGATCTTATCAAAACATATAAGATAATGAGGGGGTTCGACAAGGAGGATGCAGAGAGGATATTTCCACTCACTGGGGAAACTAAAACTAGGGGACAAAGTCTCAGAATAAGGGGTCGCCCATTTAGAACTGAGATGAGAAGGAATTTCTTTTTTCAGAGGGTCGTAAATCTTGGAATTCTCTGCCCAAGAGAGCTGTGGAGGCTGGGTCATTGAATATATTTAAGGCGGAGATAGACAGATTTTTGAGTGATAAGGGAGTGAACGGTTATGGGGAGCGGGCAGGGAAGTAGAACGGCGTCCATGACCAGATCAGCCATGATCTTATTGAATGGTGGAGCAGGCTCGAGGGGTCAAGTGGCCATCTTCTGCTCCTAGTTCTTATGTTAAGTTCTTATGTTATAATTTTATACACCTCAATAAGGTCTCCCCTTAGCTGCCTCGGTTCCAAAGAAAACAAAAAGAGATGTTAATGAAGGGCAGGTCGATGGATTGCCACTCCACCAGTTAATACAATGTGTGGCCACTTATTCCCATCTGCAATATTAACAACTGCTGAAGATCAGGAAACCATTGAGCATGTGGCAGAGAGATTTAGGGGCATGCGAGAGAGATGGGGGGGGGGGGCACGCGAGGAAGAGGGGGGGGCGCGCGAGCGAGGGGGGGGTGCGCGAGCGAGGGGGGGCACGCGAGCGAGGGGGGGGCACGCGAGCGAGGGGGGGCACGCGAGCGAGGGGGGGCACGCGAGCGGGGGGGGCACGCGAGCGAGGGGGGGCACGCGAGCGAGGGGGGGCACGCGAGCGAGGGGGGGTACGCGAGCGAGGGGGGGCACGCGAGCGGGGGGGGCACGCGAGCGGGGGGGGCACGCGAGCGGGGGGGGCACGCGAGCGGGGGGGGGCACGCGAGCGGGGGGGGCACGCGAGCGAGGGGGGGCACGCGAGCGAGGGGGGGGCACGCGAGCGAGGGGGGGGCACGCGAGCGGGGGGGGCACGCGAGCGAGGGGGGGCACGCGAGCGAGGGGGGGCACGCGAGCGAGGGGGGTACGCGAGCGAGGGGGGTACGCGAGCGAGGGGGGTACGCGAGAGGGGGAACACGAGAGGGAGAGGGGGGTACACGAGAGAGAGAGAGAGAGGGGGTACATGAGAGAGAGAGAGAGAGAGAGAGAGGGGGCGTATACGAGGGAGAGGGCGTACACGAGGGAGAGAGAGGGGGCGTACACGAGGGAGAGAGCGGGCGTACACGAGGGAGAGGGGGGGGTACACGAGGGAGAGGGGGGGGGCACACATGGGAGAGAGAGGGGGTACACGTGGGAGAGAGAGGGGGTACACGTGGGAGAGAGAGGGGGGTACACGAGGGAGAGAGAGGGGGGGTACACGAGGGAGAGAGGGGGCGTACACGAGGGAGAGAAAGGGGGCGTACACGAGGGAGAGAAAGGGGGCGTACACGAGGGAGGGAGAGAAAGGGGGCGTACATGAGGGAGAGAGAGAGGTGGGTACACGAGGGAGAGAGAGAGAGGGGGGGTACACAAGGGAGAGAGAGAGGGGGGGGTACACAAGGGAGAGAGAGAGAGGTGAAGAGGAGACTGGTAATGAGGGACAGATTCGAAGATGGGGATCCAGATGTAGTCGATGGCGTCAGCTGCAAACTTAGCTTATGAATCGTTGTTGATGGATTGGGGTTGGGCAACCTGTGCCAGCTGCTCCTCGACTGCTGACAGCAAACAGATCGGACGCAGTAACCAGTATCTGACGTGGAACCAATAATGCAACCACTGGCGGACAGGTTGATATACTGAGTAGTGTGGCAGTAAATGGTTATACTCTGGGATCGCGCCAGACATTGGGTAACTCAGCCTGCTGCCAGCCTGTCACGTGAGTCATCACAGAGTGTCGACGCCCCAATGACCCACGCAGGGAATCAGCGCCCTGCCCTCATCCGACTCCCACACAATGCAGCTGGAATCACAGGATGGTGCTCAGGAATGGTGATCGGGAACAGGACGTAGATACAGGGGCACGGGTTAGATACGGAGTAAAGTTTCCTCTGCACTGTCCCATCAAACACTCCCAGGGCAGGTACGACACCTGGAACCATTGATTTACAGCCAGAACCATGGATCCCTCCCACGGCAGGTGCCTGATCCCGTGCCCATGCGAGGTACTCGGGGTTCAGACTGACAGAGTGGTGGCTGCGATGTCCCACTATAACCTTCTCGTCTCTGAAGCTTGCCTCTATAGCAAGGCTCCACCCACTGCATAGACCTTGCCCTCGGAAACAGCAAGCTGTGCCAGGGTTGCTGGGCAACAGGAACTGTGAGGAGATCACACTCATTTCCTTCCAGATACCACCAAAGCTCTCACATGCAGTGAGGTACGAGTTAGCTGGATGACGGCGTGGATTTCAGCAGTGGGTCTCTCCATGCTGCGTCTCCTGCAGTACCACAGGGACCAGTGCCTGTGCTCTGCCCATGTGAACACTCACCCAACGTTCCCCCGTCCATGGGGAGCTGTAGCCCTGCTGGGTGTTTCCTTCTTCACTCACCTATGACCGAGGCGGGGTCACTGGACAAGCTGTCACTCGGCCTCTTATCTATTTCATTAGCGGAAGGGACACCCTGGCTAAATCCACTGGGCGCGCCCCACGGGAGTGGGGGAGGGCTGCTAAGTAGCTCCCAATTTGCCAAGTTTGTGCTATGGAGGTTGCTCAATCTCCTCAGTCTGGGCAGGAACCAACCCAAACAGTAGGTCTCCCATGGCAACTCAAGATTAACAAGACCACAGTGCCAGCAGCTGGGCATGTTTGGTGTTTCCCGTTGCTGCGTTTCGTCCCAGTACCTGGGAGATTTCAGTGTGAATAATTGCTCGGAAATCCTTTCCTCGGCCGACAGCTTCCATCTGCTCGAGAAACTCTCGTCTCTCTTCAATCTCATTACACACTGCAACAGGAAAAGGAATCGGACTCAGTCACAGCCTCCTGTCAGCCACGATTCTCCCCCTCACTGACCGACTGATCCCCCTCACTGACCGAGCCTCCCCCTCACTGACCGACCCTCCACCCCCCCCACTGACTGACTGACCCCCCCCCCACTGACTGACTGACCCCCCCCCCCACTGACTGACTGACCCCCCCCCCCACTGACTGACTGACCCCCCCGCCACTGACTGACTGACCCCCCCCCCCACTGACTGACTGACCCCCCCCCCACTGACTGACTGACCCCCCCCCCCCACTGACTGACTGACCCCCCCCCCCACTGACTGACTGACCCCCCCCCCCACTGACTGACTGACACCCCCCCCCCCCACTGACTGACTGACCCCCCCCCCTACTGACTGGCTGCTCCCTCCCTCAGATATCAGCTGCCTACCCCCTTCCCCCGACCCACAGCTCCCACCCAGCAGGAACAGGGGCAGTGCCAGATACAGGAGCAGCAGTGTATAGAGAGAGCTGTCCTGTGCACTTACACTCTTCGAACCGGTCGATTTCTGGTGCTTCGTCTTGCTCCTTCCTGAGCTTTTGCTTCTGATTGGCCTCGGGCACGTCCTTCCCAGTGGCCATGATATTCTGCAGGCGTTGCTTTTCTTTCTCCAAGTTCCCTGAAATAAAATGAATACTGATCATCACTGAGGAAGATGAGCGAGAGCAGGGGCAGAAAACATAATCATGGCAAGCATAGAAACATAGAAAATAGGTGCAGGAGTAGGCCATTCGGCCCTTCGAGCCTGCACTGCCATTCAATAAGATCATGGCTGATCATTCACCTCGGTGCCCCTTTCCTGCTTTCTCTCCATACCCCTTGATCCCTTTAGCCGTAAGGGCCATATCTAACTCCCTCTTGAATATATCCAATGAACTGGCATCAACAACTCTCTGCGGCAGGGAATTCCACAGGTTAACAACTCTCTGGGTGAAGAAGTTTCTCCTCATCTCAGTCCTAAATGGCCTAACCCTAATCCTATGAGTGTGTCCCCTGGTTCTGGACTTCCCCAACATCGGGAACAATCTACCCGCATCTAACCTGTCCAGATCCCCCCTCATCCTTCTAAACTCCAGTGGATAAAGGCCCAGTTGATCCAGTCTCTCCTCATATGTCAGTTCTGCCATCCCTGGAATCAGTCTGGTGAACCTTCGCTGCACTCCCTCAATAGCAAGAACGTCCTTCCTCAGATTAGGAGACCAAAACTGAACACAATATTCCAGCTAAGGCCTCACCAAGGCTCTGTACAACTGCAGTAAGATCTCCCTGCCTCTATACTCAAATCCCCTAGCTATGAAGGCCAACATGCCATTTGCCTTCTTCACCGCCTGCTGTACCTGCAAGCCAACTTTCAGTGACTGATGTACCATGACACCCAGGTCTCGTTGCATCTCCCCTTTTCCTAATCTGCCGCCATTCAGATAATATTCTGCCTTCCTGTTTTTGCCACCAAAGTGGATAACCTCACATTTATCCACATTATACTGCATCTGCCATGCATTTGCCCACTCACCTAACCTATCCAAGTCACCCTGCAGCCTTTTAGCGTCCCCCTCACAGCTCACACCGCCACCCAGTTTAGTGTCATCTGCAAACCTGGAGATATTACACTCAATTCCTTCATCTAAATCATTGATGTATATTGTAAAGAGCTGGGGTCCCAGCACTGACCCCTGCGGCACTCCACTAGTCACTGCCTCCCATTCTGAAAAGGACCCGTTTATCCCGACTCTCTGCTTCCTGTCTGCCAACCAATTCTCTATCCACGTTAGTACATTACCCCCAATACCACGTGCTTTAATTTTGCACACCAATCTATTATATGGGACCTTGTCAAAAGCCTTTTGAAAGTCCAAATACACCACATCCACTGCAGTCAGTTTTTATGTTCCCAGCAAGTTTCCTCTCATACTCTATTTTCCCCCTCCTAATTAAATCCTTTGTCTTCCTCTGCTGTATCATAAAGTTCTCCCAGTCCTCAGGTTTGCTGCTTTTTCTGGCCAATTTATATGCCTCTTCCTTGGATTTAACACTATCCTTAATTTCCCTTGTTAGCCACGGTTGAGCCACCGTCCCCGTTTTATTTTTTTACTCCAGACAGGGATGTACAATTGTTGAAGTTCATCCATGTGATCTTTAAATGTTTGCCATTGCCTATCCACCATCAACCCTTTAAATATAATTTCCCTGTCTATCCTAGCCAATTCACGTCTCATACCATCGAAGTTACCTTTCCCCAAGTTCAGGACCCTAGTCTCTGAATTAACTGTGTCACTCGCCATCTTAATAAAGAATTCTACCATATTATGGTCACTCTTCCCCAAGGGGCCCCGCACAACAAGATTGCTAATTATCCTCTCTCATTACACATCACCCAGTCTAGGGTGACCAGCTCTCTAGTTGGTTCCTCGACATATTGGTCTAGAAAACCATCCCTAATACACTCCAGGAAATCCTCCTCCACCGCATTGCTCCCAGTTTGGTTAGCCCAGTCAATATGTAGATTAAAGTTGCCCATGATAACTGCTGTATCTTTATTGCATGCATCCTTAATTTCTTGTTTGATACTGTCCCCAATCTCACTACTACTGTTTGGTGGTCTGTACACAACTTCCACTAGCGTTTCCTGCGACAGAGAGAATGAGTGGAAGTGGCGAGTGAACAGTGGGGGATAGAGAGCGCGGGAGGCTGAGGACTGAGGCAGTGGGGGATAGTGAGCACGGGTGACCGAGGACTGAGGCAGTGGGGGGTAGAGAGCGCGGGAGGCCGAGGACTGAGGCAGTGGGGGATAGTGAGCGCGGGAGACAGAGGACTGAGGCAGTGGGGGATAGTGAGCGATGGAGGCCGATGACTGAGGCAGTGGGGGATAGTGAGCGCGGGAGACCGAGGACTGAGGCAGTGGGGGATAGTGAGCCCGGGAGACCGAGGACTGAGGCAGTGGGGGATAGTGAGCGATGGAGATCGAGGACTGAGGCAGTGGGGGATAGTGAGCGATGGAGGCCGAGGACTGAGGCAGTGGGGGATAGTGAGCGCGGGAGACCGAGGACTGAGGCAGTGGGGGATAGTGAGCGATGGAGGCCGAGGACTGAGGCAGTGGGTGATAGTGAGCGCGGGAGACCGAGGACTGAGGCAGTGGGGGATAGAGAGCGCGGGAGACCGAGGACTGAGGCAGTGGGGGATAGAGAGCGCGGGAGGCTGAGGATTGTGGCAGTGGGGGATAGTGAGCGATGGAGGCCGAGGACTGAGGCAGTGGGGGATAGTGAGCGATGGAGGCCGAGGACTGAGGCAGTGGGGGATAGTGAGCAATGGAGACCGAGGACTGAGGCAGTGGGGGACAGTGAGCGATGGAGGCCGAGGACCGAGCAGTGGGGGATAGTGAGCGATGGAGACCGAGGACTGAGGCAGTGAGGGATAGAGAGCGATGGAGACCGAGGCCTGAGGCAGTGGGGGACAGTGAGCGATGGAGGCCGAGGACTGAGGCAGTGGGGGATAGTGAGCGATGGAGACCGAGGACTGAGGCAGTGGGGGACAGTGAGCGATGGAGGCCGAGGACTGAGGCAGTGGGGGATAGTGAGCGATGGAGGCCGAGGACTGAGGCAGTGGGGGATAGTGAGCGATGAAGACCGAGGACTGAGGCAGTGGGGGACAGTGAGCGATGGAGGCAGAGGACCGAGCAGTGGGCGATAGTGAGCGATGGAGGCCGAGGACTGAGCTGTGCCGGCAGATACAAATTCCAAAAGAACAGCAAAAAGGAGTGACATCACCAGGACTGTAGGTAGGTGATTGGTGGGTGAGTATTAGCGTTGCATTCGCTCTAACTTAACTCGATAAACTAATGAAATAATTATAAATAATCATGTGAATAAAGACTTTAACTGAGAGAGCGAGAGAAGCGGCCGGAGATAACGGTAGACCCGACGTTTAAGACTCTTGGGGGTTAAAATTGCCCCGCACCCCGATTGGGGGTGGTAACCTGCTTGGGGCAGGACTTCCCACCCCAGCCGTGGAATTGTCCTCACTGCCCCTCAGAGGAGCTTTCCTCCTCCTGTCGGCGCGGGTCCAGCGGCCCCAACGGGCTGCGATTGGCAGCGCTACGCAGATGCTTCGCGCAGCACTGACACCTTTCAAAATCACTCCCCTTTGTTTAAAGGGGAGGGCCGCTGCACATTCTGCAAAAGCCTCTGATGGTCTCCACTGGACCCCCAGGGCAGCGTGGTACAAAAGCTGCAGCCTGGCACTCCGTCCGCACGATGGCGGCCCGGACAACGCTAGCGTACAAGTATTGGAGCCGATCAAAGAGTCGGCAAAACCGCCAAGGTGGTGATGCTGGGCGCTGACAAGCTCCACTTTAACTTTCGCCCCGCGAGCAGGTGTCAGCCCATTTCGTGACCCGGGAGGCTGGTGCTGATATGCCAGCCTCGTGGCAAAATCCAACGCGGGGTGGAAAGGGTTGGTGCGCTTGGCGATGACGTCATCGCCGGTTGTGCAGCGGCCTGGAGCGTGGTGCTGTGACAGTGCCTCTGCTAACTCCCGCACAACTTCCCTGGAGCCAGAAATGTTTCACATCCTGTCATCCCGCTTCCACCCCTCCGGGAGGGGGGATCACTCTCCAGCCTGTGTCGTACTGGTGAGGCCGATGGTTCCTCTGGGGAGTACAGCCAGAGCCAAGACCGTGGCACCACGGGCAGCTCAGCTGCACCGGAGGGTGGGGCGCAGGGGCGGAGGGGAGGTGGAAGATCAGTAAGGCAATAGTGGCAGGGGATTCGATAGTTAGGGGAACAGACAGGTGTATTTGCAGACGTGATTCCAGGATGGTATGTTGGCTCCTTGGTGCCAGGGTCAAGGATGTCACCGAGCAGCTGCAGAACATTGAGGGGGGAAGAGGGTGAACAGTCAGAGGTCGTGGTCCATATCGCGACCAATGATATAGGTAGAAAAAGGGATGAGGTCCTGCAGGCAGATTTTAGGGAGCCAGGAAAGAGATTAAAAAGCAGGACCTCAAAGGTAGTAAGAATCTCTGGATTGCTCCCTGTGCCACAAGCTGGCGAGTACAGAAAAGGGAGGATAGAGAAGATGATGATTCCAATTTACGCGGGCCAGATCCGTTCTCAACCCACTGAAATTGGCCTTACTCTAATTAAGTATTTTTACTCTAGATTGCTCCCTGTCCTTTTCCATAGCTAATCTAAACCTTATGTTACTGTGATCACTGTTCTAGATTGCGTGGCTGGAGAGATGGTACAGGAGGGAGGGCTTCAGATTCCTGGGGTATTGGGACCAGGTCTGGGGGAGGCGGGACCTGTACAGGCCGGATGGGTTGCACCTCAATAGAGCCGGGACCAATGTCTTTGCGTGGGAACTTGGTGAAGGGGAGTGTGGTGCTCGTGCTGTTGGGGAGGGGTTAAATTAATTTAGGAGGAGGATGAGCACCAAGATGTAGCTCCACTTTAAAAACAAAGTGCACAAAGGATGGGGAGAGACAGATAGCACTACAGTATGGAATAGTACGGTTTTAGATGGGGTCAAACTAAGAGAGAATACAAGAAGGTCCAAGACAGGCTTATAGTGCATGTGTGTCAATGCACGAAGCGTGGTCAATATGTTGGTGAGCTGCAGGCGCAAATAACCACATGGGACGGTAACGGAGACCTGGCTCAAAAATGGGCATGATTGGGTTTTTAAATTCCTGGTTACAGGGTGTTCAGGAAAGATAGGGACAGAAAGATAGGAGGTGGTGTTGCAGAATTGGTTAAGGAGACTGTTGCAGTGCTGGAGAGAGAGGAGGTCCTGGAGGGGTCAAGGACAGAATCTATTTGGTTAGAGTTAAGAAACAATGGTGGTGCCATTACTCGGTGTATTCTACAGGCCACCAACTAGTGGGAAAGATATGGAGGAGCAAATTTGCAGAGAAATTACAGAGAGTGCAAGAACTCTAGAGTATTAAAAAAGGGGGACGACAACTATCCCAATATAAACTGGGACAGTAATAGTGTGAAGGGCAGAGAGGGGGAAGAATTTCTGAAGTGTGTTTCGGAGAACTTTCTTGATTCCATCCCAACAAAGGAGGCGGCATTGCTGGATCTGGTTCTGGGGAATGAGGTGGGTTAAAATGGAGCAAGTGTCAACATGTGAACATTTAGGGAACAGTGATCACAGTATCATAAGGTTTAGATTAGCTATGGAAAAGGACAGGGAGCAACCTAGAGTAAAAATACTTAATTGGAGTAAGGCCAATTTGAGTGGGTTGAGAATGGATCTGGCCCGGGTAAATTTGAATCATCATCTTTCATATGGTTGTAGCAAAACAAATTAAATGTCAAATTAAATGTCAGATATCCAGGCCAAAGCTTCCGGTGTAACAGCGTGGATAAATTGTAGGCTCCCTGTGAATTCCCTCTGAGAGCTCAATGAAGTGCTCCAGGGTCTGATTCGGAGCTCCACAGTCGCATGATGTAGATGCTTTAATCTTCCATCAATTAGAGCAGCATCGACCATGACCGGTTCTGAGGCGATTGATGGTTGTCCACTGTTTGCGAGGAAGGTTTGATCCTTCAGGTTATACTGTGGGGTTCTCTGTAAGGAATCCATCCCATATGTCGCAGTTCTTCCAAGCATTTCGCTATCAGTCATCAAGGCTGAGGGGAGATCTCGGAGGGCTTCGGCGACGGTCTAAAATGGCCCTGTAGATTTGAGATGAGTTGGTGGCAGGTTGTTCAAGTCGGCCTGGATCAGCATGGTTTTGCCGGTGTAGCAGTGTATTCTCTGGAGACGGCATATTGGAGCACAGTGTGGTGGTGCTATGTTTGCCAGCACGGGCAGCCAAGCTGTTGGTGTCGATATAGCGTATCGGTGATAATTCTCACAGTAGAATTTTAGCTGGACATAAACGGATTTGCCATGTGGACTGGATAGTCATGCCGGAGAGCAGTACTCCGTTGTAGTGTACACCAGGGCGCGAGCTGCTGCACAGAGGGTTCGACCGTCTGCTCCCCATGTGGATCCGGCCAGTTTCTGGGTCAAGTTGACACTACTCTTTAGTTTCTTCACAAGGTTCTGGAGATGTTGTCTATGTGACAGTGTGTGATCGAGCGGGAACCCTAAATAGGAGGGTTTTTTGGCATGGTTTACCTCTGCATCTCAAAAGGAGACTTTCAAGCTTCGGTTTGCTTGATGGATGTTGAGGTAGTACATTCACATGAGGGGAAAAGGTAAGGCAACTAAAGTCCCTGGAAGACAAAAGAGATAGAGAGTAAGATGAAGCAGAAAAAGAGAGTGTATGACAGATGTCAGGTTCAGAATACAAGTGAGAATCAGGCTGAAGGTTCAGATGGGAAGTGAAAAAGATGATAAGAGGGGCAAAGAGAGGGTATGAGAATAGATTGGCAACTAACGTAAATGGTAATCCAAAAGTCTTCTGTTGGCATATAACTAGCAAACGGGGAGTAAGTGGAGGGGTGGAGCTAATTCAGGACCAAAACAGAGACCTATGCATGGAGGCAGAGGGCATGGCTGAGGTTCTAAACGAGTACTTTGCATCTGTCTTCACCAAGGAAGAGGATGCTGCCAAAGTCATAGTGAAAGAGGAGGTAGTGGAGATAATGCAGGAGATAAAACTTGCTGAACAGGAGGCACTAAAAAGGCTGGCTGTACTTAAAGTAGATAAGTCACCAGGACCGGATGGGATGCATACTGAGGGAGGTTAAGGAAGAAATGACGAAGGTACTGGCCATAAACTTCCAATCCTCCTCAGGCACAGAGGTAGTGCCAGAGGATTGGGAATTGCAAATGCTACACCTTGTTCAAAAAAGGGTGAGAGGATACACCCAGCAACAAAGGCCAGTCAGTTTAACCTTGGAAACAATAATCAGGGACAAAGTTAACAGTCACTAGGACAAGTGTGGATTAATTAAGAAAAGCCAGCAGGGATGTGTTAAAGGCAAATCGTATTTAACTAACTTGGAGTGCTTTGATGAAGTTGATGAGGGCAATGTGGTTGACGTGGTGTACATGGATGTCCAAGGGCGTTTGACAAATTGCCACATAATAGGCTTGCCAGGAAAGTTGAAGGCCATGGAATAAAAGGGACAGTGGCAGCATGGATATGAAATTGGCTCAGTGACGGGAAACAGAGTTTTCTTTGGAAGAAGGTATACAGTGGTGTTCCCCAAGGGTCGGTACTGGGACCACAGCTTTTTTTGATATATATTAATGATTTGGACGTGGGTGTACAGGGCACAATTTCAAAATTTGCGGATGAAATAAAACTTGGAAGTTTAGTGAATTGTGTGGAGGAGACCGATAGACTTCAAAATGACAGGCTGGTGAAATGGGCGGACACGTGGCAGATGACAGGCTGGTGAAATGGGCGGACACGTGGCAGATGACAGGCTGGTGAAATGGGCGGACACGTGGCAGATGACAGGCTGGTGAAATGGGCGGACACGCGGCAGATGACAGGCTGGTGAAATGGGCGGACACGTGGCAGATGACAGGCTGGTGAAATGGACGGACACGTGGCAGATGACAGGCTGGTGAAATGGGCGGACACGTGGCAGATGACAGGCTGGTGAAATGGGCGGACACGTGGCAGATGACAGGCTGGTGAAATGGGCGGACACGTGGCAGATGACAGGCTGGTGAAATGGGCGGACACGCGGCAGATGAAATTGAATGCAGAAAAGTGTGAAGTGATGCATTTTGGTAGGAAGTGAGGAGAGGCAATGTAAACCTAAAGCGCTCCATGAACAGAGAGACCTGGGGGCTTATGTGTGCACAAATGGTTGAAGGTGGCAGGGTAGGTTGAGAAAGTGGTTACAAAAAAGCATACGGGACCCTGAGCTTCATAAATAGAGGCATAGAGTACAAAAGCTAGGAAGTCAGAAACCTTTAGAAAACACTGGTTCGGCACAAACTGCAGGATTGTGTCCAATTCTGTGCACTGCATTTTAGGAAGGACGTGAAGGCCTTAGAGAGGGAGCAGAAAAGATTTACAAGAATGATTTTAGGGATGAGGGACTTCACTTATGTGGATAGACTGGAGAAGCTGGGGTTGTTGTCAGCTGTGGCTCAGTGGGCAGCACTCTCACCTCCGAGTCAGAAGGTCGTGGGTTCAAGTCCCACTCAAGGGACTTGAGCACACAAATCCAGGCTGACACTCCAGTGCAGTGCTGAGGGAGTGCTGCACTGTCGGAGGTGCCGTCTTTCGGATGAGACGTTAAACCGAGGCCCCATCTGTTCTCTCAGTTGGACGTAGAAGATCCCACGGCACTATTTCGAAGAAGAGCAGGGGAGTTATCCCCGGTGTCCCGGCTAATATTTGTCCCCCAATCAACAGATTATCTGGTCATTATCACATTTCTGTGCGCAAATTGGCTGCCGTGTTTCCTACATTACTACGTGACTACACTCCAAATGTATTTCATTGGCTGTAAAGCACTTTGAGACGTTCGGTGGTCGTGAAAGGCGTTTTTAAATATAAGTCTTTCTTTTTTAGACCAGAGAAAGTTGAGAGGAGATTTGATCAAGTTATTCAAAATCATGAGGTGCCTAGACAGAGTAGACAGAGAGAATCTGTTCCCATTGGTGGAAGGGTCAGGAACCAGAGGACACAGATTTAAGGTGATTGATAAAAGAACCAAAGACGACATGAGTAAAACCTTGTTTACACGGCGAATGGTCAGAATCTGGAATGCGCTGCCTGAAAGGGCAGTGGAGGCAGACTCAGTCATGGCTTTCAAAAGGGAATTGGATAAGTAGCTGAAGGAAAAACATTTGCAGGGCTCCGGGACAAGGGCAGGGGGGACTTGCTGAAGTGTCCTTGCAGAGAGCCAGCATGGACTCGACGGGTCGAATGGCCTCCGACTGTGCTGTAACCATTCTATGATTCTACGTGTGAGCAAGAGATGGGAAAGGGGAGAAGAGATAGGATGAGGGGGAAAGGGAGAACAGGTTGGGGTGAGGGGAAAGGGGAGAAGGAGAAATGGATTAGGGAGAAATGAAGGAGGTAGGTAAATAAGGGAAGAGAATGGCTGGAGGGAGCTAAAGAGAGGAAGGGGATAAGGGCAGGATGATTTGGAAAGGGCACGTTGGGGGGGGTTAAAGGGAGCAAGAGTGGGGGGGGGGGCGAGAAGGGGGGGGGGAAGAAGGGGTTGGGCGGGAAGGAAGGGCCGGAAGGGAGCAAGAAGGGAGGGAGAAGGGGGCGGGAAGGGGAGGGAGAAGGGGGCGGAGAAGGGGGGGGAGAAGGGGGGGGGAGAAGGGAGGGGAGAAGGGGGGGGAGAAGGGGGGGGAGAAGGGGGGGGAGAAGGGGGGGGAGAAGGGGAGGGAGAAGGGGAGGGAGAAGGGGGCGGGAAGGGGAGGGAGAAGGGGGCGGGAAGGGGAGGGAGAAGGGGGCGGGAAGGGGAGGGAGAAGGGGGCGGGAAGGGGAGGGAGAAGGGGGCGGGAATGGGAGGGAGAAGGGGGAGGGAGAAGGGGGAGGGAGAAGGGGGAGGGAGAAGGGGGAGGGAGAAGGGGGAGGGAAGGGGGCGGGAGAAGGGGGAGGGAGAAGGGGGCGGGGAAGGGGAGGGAGAAGGGGGCGGGGAAGGGGGGGGGAGAAGGGGGGGGAGAAGGGGGGGAGAAGGGGGGGGAGAAGGGGGGGGAGAAGGGGGCGGGAAGGGGAGGGAGAAGGGGGCGGGAAGGGGAGGGAGAAGGGGGCGGGAAGGGGAGGGAGAAGGGGGCGGGAAGGGGGCGGGAAGGGGAGGGAGAAGGGGGCGGGAAGGGGGCGGGAAGGGGAGGGAGAAGGGGAGGGAGAAGGGGGCGGGAAGGGGAGGGAGAAGGGGGCGGGAAGGGGAGGGAGAAGGGGAGGGAGAAGGGGGCGGGAAGGGGAGGGAGAAGGGGGAGGGAGAAGGGGGAGGGAGAAGGGGGCGGGAAGGGGAGGGAGAAGGGGGAGGGAGAAGGGGAGGGAGAAGGGGGCGGGGAAGGGGAGGGAGAAGGGGCGGGGAAGGGGAGGGAGAAGGGGGCGGGGAAGGGGAGGGAGAAGGGGGCGGGAAGGGGAGGGAGAAGGGGGCGGGAAGGGGAGGGAGAAGGGGGCGGGAAGGGGAGGGAGAAGGGGGCGGGAAGGGGAGGGAGAAGGGGGCGGGAAGGGGAGGGAGAAGGGGGCGGGAAGGGGAGGGAGAAGGGGGCGGGAAGGGGAGGGAGAAGGGGGCGGGAAGGGGAGGGAGAAGGGGGCGGGAAGGGGAGGGAGAAGGGGGCGGGAAGGGGAGGGAGAAGGGGGCGGGAAGGGGAGGGAGAAGGGGGCGGGAAGGGGAGGGAGAAGGGGGCGGGAAGGGGAGGGAGAAGGGGGCGGGAAGGGGAGGGAGAAGGGGGCGGGAAGGGGAGGGAGAAGGGGGCGGGAAGGGGAGGGAGAAGGGGGCGGGAAGGGGAGGGAGAAGGGGGCGGGAAGGGGAGGGAGAAGGGGGCGGGAAGGGGAGGGAGAAGGGGGCGGGAAGGGGAGGGAGAAGGGGGCGGGAAGGGGAGGGAGAAGGGGGCGGGAAGGGGAGGGAGAAGGGGGCGGGAAGGGGAGGGAGAAGGGGGCGGGAAGGGGAGGGAGAAGGGGGCGGGAAGGGGAGGGAGAAGGGGGCGGGAAGGGGAGGGAGAAGGGGGAGGGAGAAGGGGGCGGGGAAGGGGAGGGAGAAGGGGGCGGGGGGCGGGAAGGGGAGGGAGAAGGGGGAGGGAGAAGGGGGCGGGGAAGGGGAGGGAGAAGGGGGAGGGAGAAGGGGGCGGGGAAGGGGAGGGAGAAGGGGGCGGGGGGCGGGAAGGGGAGGGAGAAGGGGGAGGGAGAAGGGGGCGGGGAAGGGGAGGGAGAAGGGGGCGGGGAAGGGGGGGGAGAAGGGGGGGGAGAAGGGGGGGGAGAAGGGGGGGGAGAAGGGGGGGAGAAGGGGGGGAGAAGGGGGGGGAGAAGGGGGGGGAGAAGGGGGCGGGAAGGGGAGGGAGAAGGGGGCGGGAAGGGGAGGGAGAAGGGGGCGGGAAGGGGAGGGAGAAGGGGGCGGGAAGGGGAGGGAGAAGGGGGCGGGAAGGGGAGGGAGAAGGGGGCGGGAAGGGGGCGGGAAGGGGAGGGAGAAGGGGGCGGGAAGGGGGCGGGAAGGGGAGGGAGAAGGGGGAGGGAGAAGGGGGCGGGAAGGGGAGGGAGAAGGGGGCGGGAAGGGGAGGGAGAAGGGGAGGGAGAAGGGGGCGGGAAGGGGAGGGAGAAGGGGGAGGGAGAAGGGGGAGGGAGAAGGGGGAGGGAGAAGGGGAGGGAGAAGGGGGAGGGAGAAGGGGAGGGAGAAGGGGGCGGGGAAGGGGAGGGAGAAGGGGGCGGGGAAGGGGAGGGAGAAGGGGGCGGGAAGGGGAGGGAGAAGGGGGCGGGAAGGGGAGGGAGAAGGGGGCGGGAAGGGGAGGGAGAAGGGGGCGGGAAGGGGAGGGAGAAGGGGGCGGGAAGGGGAGGGAGAAGGGGGCGGGAAGGGGAGGGAGAAGGGGGCGGGAAGGGGAGGGAGAAGGGGGCGGGAAGGGGAGGGAGAAGGGGGCGGGAAGGGGAGGGAGAAGGGGGCGGGAAGGGGAGGGAGAAGGGGGCGGGAAGGGGAGGGAGAAGGGGGCGGGAAGGGGAGGGAGAAGGGGGCGGGAAGGGGAGGGAGAAGGGGGCGGGAAGGGGAGGGAGAAGGGGGCGGGAAGGGGAGGGAGAAGGGGGCGGGAAGGGGAGGGAGAAGGGGGCGGGAAGGGGAGGGAGAAGGGGGCGGGAAGGGGAGGGAGAAGGGGGCGGGAAGGGGAGGGAGAAGGGGGCGGGAAGGGGAGGGAGAAGGGGGCGGGAAGGGGAGGGAGAAGGGGGCGGGAAGGGGAGGGAGAAGGGGGCGGGAAGGGGAGGGAGAAGGGGGCGGGAAGGGGAGGGAGAAGGGGGCGGGAAGGGGAGGGAGAAGGGGGCGGGAAGGGGAGGGAGAAGGGGGCGGGAAGGGGAGGGAGAAGGGGGCGGGAAGGGGAGGGAGAAGGGGGCGGGAAGGGGAGGGAGAAGGGGGCGGGAAGGGGAGGGAGAAGGGGGCGGGAAGGGGAGGGAGAAGGGGGCGGGAAGGGGAGGGAGAAGGGGGCGGGAAGGGGAGGGAGAAGGGGGCGGGAAGGGGAGGGAGAAGGGGGCGGGAAGGGGAGGGAGAAGGGGGCGGGAAGGGGAGGGAGAAGGGGGCGGGAAGGGGAGGGAGAAGGGGGCGGGAAGGGGAGGGAGAAGGGGGCGGGAAGGGGAGGGAGAAGGGGGCGGGAAGGGGAGGGAGAAGGGGGCGGGAAGGGGAGGGAGAAGGGGGCGGGAAGGGGAGGGAGAAGGGGGCGGGAAGGGGAGGGAGAAGGGGGCGGGAAGGGGAGGGAGAAGGGGGCGGGAAGGGGAGGGAGAAGGGGGCGGGAAGGGGAGGGAGAAGGGGGCGGGAAGGGGAGGGAGAAGGGGGCGGGAAGGGGAGGGAGAAGGGGGCGGGAAGGGGAGGGAGAAGGGGGCGGGAAGGGGAGGGAGAAGGGGGCGGGAAGGGGAGGGAGAAGGGGGCGGGAAGGGGAGGGAGAAGGGGGCGGGAAGGGGAGGGAGAAGGGGGCGGGAAGGGGAGGGAGAAGGGGGCGGGAAGGGGAGGGAGAAGGGGGCGGGAAGGGGAGGGAGAAGGGGGCGGGAAGGGGAGGGAGAAGGGGGCGGGAAGGGGAGGGAGAAGGGGGCGGGAAGGGGAGGGAGAAGGGGGCGGGAAGGGGAGGGAGAAGGGGGCGGGAAGGGGAGGGAGAAGGGGGCGGGAAGGGGAGGGAGAAGGGGGCGGGAAGGGGAGGGAGAAGGGGGCGGGGAGGGGAGGGAGAAGGGGGCGGGAAGGGGAGGGAGAAGGGGGCGGGAAGGGGAGGGAGAAGGGGGCGGGAAGGGGAGGGAGAAGGGGGCGGGAAGGGGAGGGAGAAGGGGGCGGGGAGGGGAGGGAGAAGAGGGCGGGGAGGGAGGGAGAAGGGGGCGGGGAGGGGAGGGAGAAGGGGGCGGGGAGGGGAGGGAGAAGGTGGCGGGGAGGGGAGGGAGAAGGGGGCGGGGAGGGGAGGGAGAAGGGGGCGGGGAGGGGAGGGAGAAGGGGGCGGGGAGGGGAGGGAGAAGGGGGCGGGGAGGGGAGGGAGAAGGGGGCGGGGAGGGGAGGGAGAAGGGGGCGGGGAGGGAGAAGGGGGCGGGGAGGGAGAAGGGGGCGGGAAGGGAGAAGGGGGCGGGAAGGGAGAAGGGGGCGGGAAGAGAGAGAGAAGGGGGAAAAGGGAGAGAGAAGGGGGGAAAGGGAGAGAGAAGGGGGAAAGGGAGAGAGAAGGGGGTAAAGGGAGAGAGAAGGGGGTAAAGGGAGAGAGAAGGGGGTAAAGGGAGAGAGAAGGGGGTAAAGGGAGAGAGAAGGGGGTAAAGGGAGAGAGAAGGGGGTAAAGGGAGAGAGAAGGGGGTAAAGAGAGAGAGAAGTGGGTAAAGGGAGAGAGAAGGGGGTAAAGGGAGAGAGAAGGGGGTAAAGGGAGAGAGAAGGGGGTAAAGGGAGAGAGAAGGGGGTAAAGGGAGAGAGAAGGGGGTAAAGGGAGAGAGAAGGGGGTAAAGGGAGAGAGAAGGGGGTAAAGGGAGAGAGAAGGGGGTAAAGGGAGAGAGAAGGGGGTAAAGGGAGAGATTGTGGGGTTGTAAATCTGTGGAATTCATTGCCTCAGTGAGCTGTGGAAGCTGGGACATTGAATAAATTTAAAACAGAAATAGACAGTTTCTGAAATGATAAGGGAATAAGGGGTTATGGGGAGCGGGTAGGGAAGCGGAGCTGAATCCATGATCGGATCAGCAATGATCGTATTAAATGGCGGAGCAGGCTCGAGGGCCCAATGGCCGACTCCTGCTCCTATTTCTTATGTTCTTATTAAAAGGGGGCTGGAGTGGTGCATCTCGGTAGGTGGGTGGCTGGGGATTGTGAGGCCAAGGTTTGTGATATTGAGGCATGGGAGGGGGGTGTCAGTTGTAAGACAGCCATCAGCACCAACCAAAGGGCCAGAATCAGTCAGTCAATAGTGTCAGCGCTCTGGACAAGAATACCAAGTCTAAACCTGGACTTTGGGCAGATGAAGCCTGCAGTAATGACCATGAAACGGTACAAAAGACAATTCAGTGGATACATTTCATCCAGTTATTTTAGTGTTTCAAGTTTTTTTATTCTGTTTAAAACTTTAATTTAAAAAAATTCAGTTATTGTGGAAAAAAATAGCAAATGGAAACATTTTCTGAAAATGTTTTGCGTGATTTGTGGGAAAAATACAGCACTCATGTATATTTGTATGGTCGAGTCACTGGTTTTAGTTCTGGAAAGCTTGCATGAAAACAGGATGGCTTGATAAGCATGCCAAGGGGGAAGGAGGGTTAGGGTTATGGTGAAAGAGTTCTCTAATTTTACAGTGAATGCACTGCCTGACTTTACAATGAAGGAGGGGCTCGCTAACTTGGATTTATTCAGCGTTGTTTCAGAGAGGCTCAAACCACCTGATACTTGCAGAGGTCCCCAACTCTGCAATCTCCTCCAGCCTCACAATCCCTGCCTCCCCCCTCCTGAGATGTCTACACTTCTCTAATTCTGCCATCTTGAGCATCCTTGATTATAATCGCTCAACCTTTGGTGGCCGTGCCTGCGCCCTAACCTCTGGAATTCCCTGCCTAAACCTCTCCGCCTCTTTACCTCTTTCCTCCTTCATGACGCTCCTTAAAATCCAACTCTTTGACCAAGCTGTTCGTCACCTGCGCTAATTTCTACTTATGCGGCTGGTGTCAAATTTTTTATCTAATAATACTCTTGAAGTGCCTTGTGAGGTTTCACTATGCTAAAGGCGCTATATAAATACAAGTTGTTGTTGTTGTCTCCCTTTGTGGGATTAATCCAAGGACAGGGCTGATTGTTTGGGGCGTGACGGGTGGTAGGGGTGCTGCTAGCATTACTAAATCAGGTATATTTGAACACCTACTTGTTGGTCGTGGTCGAAACCTTTCCCGTTGGTATGCGTCTCCAGCACGGCAGCGATCTGCAGGCCGCAGGCGTGGTTTGGAGGAAGGGCGAACTTGGAGAGACGAGGCTGGTGGCAGAGGAGGGGGTGCTGAAATCTGGCTGGAGATGGGGTTGCAGCTCACAGGAAAGGCTTTGCCCCCTGCAAGAAAAGAAATATTAAAACAACACAATCCAGCGCTCAAGTTGAGACTTCCGGCAAATATGAGACAGCAGTTTTATCGAATCAGAGAACACAGAGGGAGGCCATTCTGCCCCTCGTTGCTCTGTTGTAGAGCAATCCAATTTGTCCCACTGCACTGCTCTTTCCCCACAGCCCTGTCATCTTTCCACTTCAAGTATTTATCCAAATCTCTTTTGAAAGTTACTACTGAATCTGCTTCCAGTACCCTTTCAGGCAGCGCATTCCCAATCACAACAACTCGCTGCGTGAAACAAATTCTCCTCATCTCCCCTCTTTTGTCAAAGACTTAAATCTGAGTCCTCTGGTTATTGACCCTTCTGCCAGTTTCTCCTTATTTACTCGATCAAAGCCCTTCACAATTTGGAACACGTCTATCAAAATTTCCCTTAACTTTCTCTGCCCGAAGGAGAACCACCCCAGCTTCTCCAGTCTCTCCACATCACTGAAGTCCCACATTCCTGGAACCATCCCAGTAAATCTCCTCTGCACCCTTTCCAAGGCCTTGACATCCTGCCTCAAGTGTGATGCCCAGAATTTGACACAATACTCCAGCTGGTGCCGAACCACTGATTTATAAAGGTTTAGCATAATTTTGTTGATATTGTATTCTATGCCTTTATTTATAAAACCATGTAAAAAGTTTACAGCGCAATGCAAAGAGAGCAGGAGGGTGGAACTAATTGGACAGCTCTACCACAATGGGCTGAATGGCCTCTTTCGATGCTGTTCACTCAAACACTCCCAGGGCAAGCACAGCATGGGGTTAGATACAGAGTAAAGCTCCCTCTACACTGTCCCATCAAACATTCCCAGGGTAGGTACAGCACAGGTTAGATACAGAGTAAAGCTCCCTCTACACTGTCCCATCAAACACTCCCAAGGCAGGTACAGCATGGGTTAGATACAGAGTAAAGCTCCCTCTACACTGTCCCATCAAACACTCCCAGGGCAGTTACAGCATGGGTTAGATACAGAGTAAAGCTCCCTTTACACTGTCCCATCAAACACTCCCAGGGTAGGTACAGCACAGGTTAGATACAGAGTAAAGCTCCCTCTACACTGTCCCATCAAACACTCCCAAGGCAAGGACAACATGGAAATTTGTTTAAGAACATAAGAAATAGGAGCAGGAATCGGCCATATGGCCCCTCGAGTCTTCTTTGCCATTCAATAAGATCATGGCTGATCATCGACCTCAACTCCACATGCCCGCCCGATTCCCATATCCCTTGATTCCTCGAGACTCCAAAAATCTCTCAGTCTCAGCGTTGAATATATTCAGAGACTGAACATCCACAGCTCTCTGGGGCACATAATTCAAAAGATTCACAACCCTCTGAGTGAAGAAATTTCTCCTCATCTCTGTCTTAAATGGCCTCTCCTTATCCTGAGACTGTGCCGCCCAGTTCTAGACTCTCCAGCCAGGGGAAACAATCCCTCATTGTTCTAAACTCCAGAGAGTATTGGCCCAATCAACTCAATCGCTCATCATAGGACAGACCTCTCATCCGTGATCAGACTGGTGAACCTTCGTTGCACCGCCTCCAAGGTAAGTGTATCATTCCTTAGATAAGGGGACCCAAACTGTGCACAGTACTCCAGGTGTGGTCTCACCAGGGCCCTGTACAATTGTAGCAAGACTTCCTTACTCTGATACTCCAATATAGAGTGAAAAGCACCTTTATAGATATACTCACCATGAAGACTTCTGTTAAGCTGCCTCTGTTGGAATTGATTCAGTTTGGATTCCTGCATCATCACTGCAACAAGACAGGGCAGGTCAGTCAGCAGCAATGGGAGGGAACACAGCCCACTTCCAAATGTGTCTGTGGGGAGCTCTTTTTGTCTTCCCTCTATTCTCTCTATGTGTGGCTGTCTCTGTGTCTCCGAGCACGTGTGTCGCTCTGCGCCCACGCCTCTGTGTGTGTCACTGTCTGAGTGCGTCTCTCTCTCTCTCTCTCTCTCATTCTCTGTGTCATGTATTTAACTCTTGGTAACCTGTATTACACTATCGCCAGAAGGCCTACCTGTTGGAGTCCCAAGGGATCCCAGCATCCCTTGGTAGCACGGTATATAAGCAGGCCACCCATGAGGTACCTGCACTTTGGAGTCTTATCATAGGAGCTAAGGTCACATTTGCTCTTTGTACACAGTACTCAGTTTCATCCTTTATTATGAACGTATCAATTGGCGACGAGGTAACGAACAACCGCGTGAAAATGCAAACAACAGTTGGTATCCTGGAGAGATTCTCAGAAGGGGACGATTGGGAGGTCTTCGTGAAGAGACTCGACCAATACTTTGTGGCCAACGAGCTGGAAGGGGACGAGAACGCTGCCAAACGAAGGGCGATCCTCCTGTCTGTGGGACAACAACCTATGGCCTCATGAAGAATCTCCTAGCTCCAGTAAAATCAACAGAGAAATCCTACGAAGAATTGTGTATCTGGTCCAGGAGCACCTAAATCCTAAGGAAAGCGTTTTGATGGCGAGATATGTTCTACACATGTCAACGGTCGGAGGGCCAGGAAGTGGCGAGCTATGTCGCCGAACTAAGGCGCCTTGCAGAACATTGCGAATTTGAGGGATTCCTAGAACAAATGCTGAGACACTTTTTTGTACTGGGCATTGGCCATGAGGTAATTCTTCGCAAACTGTTGACTGTTGAAACTCTGAATGTAAGTAAAGCCATAACGCTAGCCCAGGCATTTATGTCCACCAGCAACAACACCAAATAGATTTTGCAGAGTAAAGAAGTTTCGGCCAGTACTGTGCACAAAGTAACATTGTTTCAAGCAGGAATATACATGGCAGAACGTACACGTCGGCTGCTGTTGTCCAACCTCAGATGATCCAGAGTCCGCCATCAATCATTAATGCGAGGCAGTTAACACCTTGTTGGCGCTGCGGAGGTGATCATCGGCTCCATCAATGCCGCTTCAAGCACTATGCGTGCAACGGTTGCAGAACAATGGGACACCTCCAGCGAATGTGCAGGCGAGCTGCAAACCACCACGTTGCAGAAGATTGATCCACTGTGGATCAGGCTGAATTGAAGACTCGTACCGAGGAGGCAGAAGTGTATGGGATATACACATTCACCACAAAATGTCAACCAATAATGTTGAAAGTTGAACTGAACGGTATTCCATATCTATGGAACTGGACACAGGTGCGAGTCAGACTATAATGAGTAAAAAGGCCTTCGACAGGCTGTGGGGCAAAAAGGCACACAGGCCCAAGCTCAGCCCCATTCACACCAAACTAAGGACTTACATCAAGGAACTAATCCCTGTAATTGGCAGTGCAGAAACCAAAGTCTCCTATGATGGAGCAGTACACGAACTCCCGCTGTGGATTGTGCCAGGGGATTGCCCCACATTGTTTGGCAGAAACGGGCTGGGAAAAATCCACTGGAACTGGGACGACATCCGAGCGCTTTCATCCATCGACGATGCCTCATGTGCCCAGGTTTTGAGCAGGTTTCCATCGTTGATCGAGCCAGGCATTGGAAGCTTCTCGGGGGGCAAAAGTGCAGATCCATTTGATTCCCGGTACGCGACTCATCCACCACAAGGCACGTGAGGTACCACATATGATGGGTGAGAAAGTGGAAATTGAGCTGGACAGGCTGCAGCGAGAAGGCATCATCGCGCCGGTGGAATTCAACAAATGGGCTAGTCAGATTGTCCCAGTACTTAGAGGATGGCACGGTCAGAATTTGTGGGGACTATAAAGTAACGATTAACCGCTTTTCGCTACAGGACCAGTACCCGCTGGACAAGGCAGATGACCTATTTGTGACCCTGGCTGGAGGGAAGATGTTCACCAAGTTGGACCTGACATACAAACATAGAAAATAGGTGCAGGAGTAGGCCATTCGTCCCTTCGAGCTTGCATCACCATTCAATAAGATCATGGCTGATCATTCCCTCAGTACCCCTTTCCTGCTTTCTCTCCGTACCGCTTGATCCCTTTAGTCGTAAGGGCCATATCTAACTCCCTCTTCAATATATCCAATGAACTGGCATCAACAATTCTTTGCGGTAGAGAATTCCACAGGGTAACAACTCTCTGAGTGAAGAGGTTTCTCCTCATCTCAGTCCTAAATGACCTACCCCTTATCCTAAAGACTGTGTCCCTGGTTCTGGACTTCTCCAACATCGGGAACATTCTTCCTGTTTCTAACCTGTCCAGTCCCGTCAGGATTTTATCTGTTTCTATGAGATCCCCCCTCATCCTTCTAAACTTCAGTGAATACAGGCCCAGTCGATCCAGTCTCTCCTCATATGTCAGTCCTGCCATCCCGGGAATCAGTCTGGTGAACCTTTGCTGTACTCCCTCAATAGCAAGAATGTCCTAATTTAGAAAAGCAGGAGCCATCTGTGTGAGTGAGGGAACCTTGAATTTACCCTCCCTAACTGAAAGAATGTCCTGTTAGAATTATACTCCCTGCTGATAACTGTTGCTATGCTAAACCTTAGAAATACTAGATAAAGGTTGCATAGATATAGAGTAAAACAAGGATGTGGTGTTAATTAAGTGATTGAAGAACTCCTTATCTGTATTTGCTGACTGCAAGGGCAGAACTGATACACGTGATGGAACCATAATTTCTTTGTTTGTTCTTCTGTATAAAGATAATGTAGAAGTCTTCGCTGAGCCTTTGACTTAGCGAGGCTTTTCCTGCAGCAAGTAAAACTATTAAAGGAGCTGTTTATGTCAAGAGTTTCATATTTTTAGTTAAATCGAGAGTTGAGATTTCGACAGTTACTTCTTGGAGGTCCCACCGAGATCGCTTACCCTCTATTCTGTGAGTGAACGGATTCGGACATAGTGCCTCTTCAGTGAACTGGCCAGATTAAGGTGAGCCTTTTGCTCGCAAAGGGTCTCTTTACTGTTGAATCGCATATGTAATCTGTGAAGGTACTGCGATCTACGAGACTCGACATTTAAGAGCTAAAGTTATTTTATAATCATTTCCTTCTCGGCTTGTAGGCAGAAGGGATCTGATCCTGAAAATATCCGATCTGGAAACAGCCCGGGGAGATTAGTATAAGGTAAAAAGAGCGCTATCGATCGAGAGGTGATCCTTGAAAGATAGGATCAAGGTCCTTGCGAGATAGGACCAGAAGTTAAGAGGGCCCTTGTGAGATAGGACCATTTTAGATAAGTTAAGGACTCAGTCTGTCGTGGCGTACAACGCAGACTGAGAATTGACTATATGTTTAGATAGAGTTTAAGGCTATGATTTGTATACCTGCGTGGATGTTGTTTGTTTTAGTTGTCCTTGCTATACTGTTGTGTTCAGTACTTTTGTGCGATATTGTAATTAACGAAACGGGAAGAGTCACTAGGGAAGGTTGTGATTTGGAAAAACAAAAATTGATTGAGAAAAGAAACAGTAACTGATTGATCAACTACAGTTGGTTCGTGTCAATATATCTCTCACACCCAGACTGAGCCCAAATTAAGAGCCTTTTTAGGCCATGTGATGGCCAGGAGAAGTGGGCGTAGAGAACTCGTTGACTGAAAGGATTGTCAGATCAGAAACTGTGAAAAATCTTAATCATCCATAATGGGTGCCAGAGCAAGTAAACCACCACCAAAGGGCACACCAGCCTATTTTATGCTCCAAAATTGTGGTCAGTCTTCAATTGATCACTTAAAAAATTGGGTAGAGTGGACTAAGGGTGAAAACAGGCCATTTCCACCCAATGGTTCATTTAACTTGGAAAGAATAAGATATCTAGGAGTGCTATTGGACAGAGACCCAGGTAGAAGAGGTAAAAAGAAAGTAAATTGGTCGGCATTTGGAGATTGGAAAAGGGAATCTGAGAAGCGACATGAAAGGAGCCTGAGGATTAGCAAGCAATGTAATAGAGGGATAAAGCAGGTGGATGAACGAATAGACCAGGAGAATCGACCCAAACATGGTCAAAATTCATCTGTTATGGTTGCTAGGGAAACCAAGGAACACCCACCAAATGCCCCTAAAGGGGGAGGGGAAGATGAGGATGAGGATTGGGACGCGGATTGGGCTCCCTACGGCCGTCGACCACCGCCATATGCTGCTGCACCCCAACCGGGTGCTCTGGGCCAACAGGAAGGAGACAATCCTCTGGCCGGAGCACTGGGAGATGGGGTAGCACCTACTCCCAGCAATGCAGGTGCAGCTACCGGAGAGGTAGATCTATCACAAGCAATTCAATTCCTCGACGGCCCTGCAGGGAATACACAAAGTCAAACTCATGAACAAGGGGCCAGTGCCCCAGCGTTGTCCCCACCAACTGCGGCAACTGCAAAGACAGTTCCCCAATCCAACTCCTGAAGGAGCCCCAATTCCTATTTATCGACCATGGTCACCAAATGAGTTAAGAACAATTGTGGAAAGATTAGCAGACCCTAAAACCAGTATCGAAAAGGCCATAGACCAATTGAAAGTGATCATCTTGTGCCATGAACCCAGTATATTGGATGGTCAAATTTTGCTAAAAGCATGGTTAAAGGACACTAAATTTTCCGAATTGGAGACAAAATTTACAGATTGTAAAACCCATCGAGAAACTCCCAATGCAGATCCCGGCACAATGCCAGAGGAGGGGTTCTGGGGGAGATGTTGGGCAGCCTCACATCAAATGCTCCCAAAGAAAATGAATTGTTCCAAAATTATGGAAACTACACAAAGAAAGGATGAGGATGTTGAGGATTACGTTGAAAGAATGCGAGAGATTATGATCCAATGTTCAGGCATGAAAGTAGAAAAATTAGACTCTCCCATGATTAGCGCCGTTGTAACGGACTACGACCTGAACTTAGAGATCCCTTTACATTAGTTTGTCTCGGATGGCGACAGGAATCGCTATCCAAGGTTGTATCTATGTTAAAAGACATGCAAGATTGAAATAGAGAATCTAAAGGCAAGGTCACAGTGTTTGTGGAACACCTGCCCCGGTGACATCTACCTACTGTCCCCCACAGTGTAGAGGAAGAGGACGAGGCAGGGGAGGAAATTTTAGGGGAAGAGGGAGAGGAGGTGTAGGGCAAGGGCAATATGACACCTGTTATAATTGTGGTCAGACTGGACACTGGGTTAGAAAGTGCCCGTCAAAACAGCAACAACCGAATTATGATTGGACTCAACAGGCTGGTAATAGACCACCTCCTCCTCTAGAACCTAACCCATATGCAAGCCAAGCCCAGGTACATGCTAGACCTCAGACTAATTTCTCTGTTCAAATTCCATTTGGGCCACAGAATCAAAATCAATTCGGCCAACGATCAAATCATCCGCATAATAACCAATGACACCCCATCCCAGATCCAAGTGCTACAAGTAAACAACTACTCGCCGTTTCTTTAAATGTCATAGGAGAACCTGAAGTAAAAATAAAAATACAGGGAAAGGATATTCCATTCCTAGTGCCACCTATTTGGTCCTTTCAAGAGACGATACACAGGGAATCCCCATTTCCACTAATCAAACCTCAGTGACTGGGCTATCTGGACACGTTCATCAAATGTTTTTCTCCGCCCCCGTCAATGTACAATTTGAAGATTATGAAGACAATCATTCATTCCTACTCTCTAATGAGGTTCCAGTAAATCTGTGTGGACGTGACCTATTATGCAAAATGAATGCCACTATCCTCTGTTCTCCAACCGGTATGGAAGTTCGAGTCCCATAGATAAATGTGGCGCATACCCACTACTTCAACCCGCAACACCCATATTGTATGTCTGGAAAAGTTTGGACCCTACACTGAGCAAAACCCTATCCTATTTTGTTGGTTCATATTGGTGTGTGACAAGGCTAATCACAGACCACCTCAAATCTCAAAACTTGGGAAATTGGCACGAATTACGGCGTATTATGATAAAACTGGATCAGACGCTGCAACACAAATCTTTTATCAACCATTCCTGCACCGTAAATATCGATTGATGATCGAACAAATTTTTATCGGACCCGACGGAATAGCAGCAGGAGTAGAATTATCCTCCTACAATCAGACCTTGTTTAAGGTTAAAAGTAGCGTTCCACACTGCACCCTAGTGGTTGCAGACACATATAAACCCCAGGATTTAGGGCGAATGGTTAAGAGAATGCAAGGAACTCCAGTGCAAGAGAAATGGCACACACTTAATGGAACTCTGGGGCAGCATGAAGGAAGGGAAGGCTATTCTGTCAAGTTGAATAGGAAAATATATTTCGATGCTGTCTTAGAAGAAAAAACACTTCCGGTTACTAGCTTTCCATTGCAACAAGAAACAGAAGAACTTCTTGCTAAAGTCCCCGAACACCTATGGGCTCCACACTCTCATGAAGTGGGAAAAATGCTTACCGCACAGCCATATAAGGTAGCGATCAATTCGACTGTACCGCTTCCGAAGAAACCCCAGTATCCCTTGTCTCCAGCCGCAGAACAGGGTATTGAGCCAGTCATAACATCTCTGCTGGCCCAGGGAATAATCGTTCCAACTAGAAGTCCATGTAACACACTGATTCTTTCCGGTTCAAAAGTCCAATAGCGACAAATGGAGGTTTGTCCAAGGCCTCCGAGCTGTGAATGAATCTGTATTCCCAACTTATCCAGTGGTGCCTAATCCTGCGGCTATACTTACCAGTATTCCGGCAACCTCAACGTATTATACAGTGATTGATCTATGTTCAGCATTTTTCTCAATACCCATTCACCCAGAATCCCAATTCCTGTTTGCCTTCACGTATAAAGGATGCCTATATAAGTGGACAAGACTCCCACAGGGATTTACCGAAAGCCCTACTATATTTTCACAATGTGTAAAGAAGAATCTGGAAGATGTAATTTTACCGGCAGGTTCTACACTTGTACAGTATGTTGATGACTTACTGCTCGCCTCACCCTCCAAATTAGCCTGCGAAACAGACTCTCTTGTATTATTAAAAGCCTTAGCCTCGAAAGGACACAAGGTGGCAAAGGCGAAGTTACAATTTGTCTCAGAAAGGGTTCGGTATCTAGGACACGAATTGGTCAGAGATACGAGACGATTGACACAAGACCGAGTAAAAGCAATCTGCTCTGGTCCGTTGCCATTAACCAAGAGAGAAATGAAACATTTCCCCGGCATGTCAGGATATTGCAGGCAATGGATTATGAGTTATTCCGAGATGGTTAGACCACTGTTAGACATGTCCATGCCCTCACTACCAGAAAAGTTGATTTGGAATGAAGTATCCCAGAATGCTTTCCAGAATCTTAAACAGTCCCTCACTTCAGCACCAGCCTTGGGATTATCGGATTACACTAAGCCAATTAATTTATTTGTCCATCACAAGTCGGGTTTTGCACAATCTGTTTTGACTCAGTTACATGGGGACAGGCAGCGACCGGTAGC
>NW_027250916.1:0-86162 GCF_044704955.1 Pristiophorus japonicus | reverse complement strand
CTCCCTCTCCTCCCCCCTCCTCTCCTCCCCCCTCTCCTCCACCCCCTTCCCCCCTCTCCTCCCCCTCCCCCTCTCCATCTCCTCCCCCCCTCCCTTCTCCCTTCCCTCCTCCCTCCCCTCCCCCCTCTCCCCCTCTCCCCCTCTCCCTCCCCTCCCCCCTCCCCCTCCCCCCTCTCCCCCCTCCCCCTCTCCCCCCTCCCCCCTCCCTCTCCTCTCTCCCTCTCCTCCCCCTCTCCCTCTCCTCCCCCTCCCTCTCCTCCCCCCTCTCCCTCTCCTCCCCCTCCCTCTCCTCCCCCCTCTCCCTCTCCTCCCCCTCTCACTCTCCTCCCCCTCCCTCTCCTCCCCCCTCTCCCCCCTCCCCCTCTCCTCCCCCCCTCCCCTCCCCCCCTCCTCCCCTCCACCCCCCTCCCCCCTCTCCCCTCTCCCTCTCCCCTCTCTCCCCTCTCCCCTCTCCCCTCCTCCCCCCTACCTCTCCCACTCCCCCTCCCCCTCCCCCTCTCTCCCGCTCAGCGGCACGAACGGCTGCAGAATTCTTCCTGGCTGAAGCACAGGTAGGAAGATGGTTTATTTAATCTTTTCTTTGATTATAAATGTTTATTCAGGTTGGATTTATTTGTATAATATTTGTAGAAGTATAAATAAGGATTTATTGTCGAATTTAATGAGTTCCCCTCCCCTCCCCCCTCCCCCACCTCGTTCTGGACGCCTAATTTGTAACCTGCGCCTGATTTTTTAATGTGTAGAACAGGTTTTTTCAGTTCTACAAAAATCTTCACTGGCTCCATTCTACTTTAGTTTGGAGTACATTTTCACTGTGGAAACTTTCAAATCAGGCGTCAGTGGGCGGACACGCCCCCTTTTGAAGAAAAAATTCTGTTCTAAACTAGAACTGTTCTACCTGACTAGAACTGCAGGAAAAAAAATTTGGAGAATTGCGATTTCTAAAATAGTCCGTTCTCCACCAGTTGCTCCTAAAAATCAGGCGCGAATCATGTGGAAACTTGGGCCCTATATTTCATCTGCCATGCATTTGCCTACTGACCTAACCTTTCCAAGTCACTCTGCAGCCTCATAGCATCCTCCTCGCAGCTCACACTGCCACCCAACTTAGTGTCATCTGCAAATTTGGAGATACTAATTTAATCCCCTCGTCTAAATCATTAATGTACAATGTAAACAGCTGGGGCCCCAGCACAGAACCTTGCGGTACTCCACTAGTCACTGCCTGCCATTCTGAAAAGTACCCATTTACTCCTACTCTTTGCTTCCTGTCTGCCAACAGTTCTCAATCCATGTCAGCACACTCCCCCCAATCCCATGTGCTTTAACTTTGCACATTAATCTCTTGTGTGGGACTTGTCGAAAGCCTTCTGAAAGTCCAAATACACCACATCAACTGGTTCTCCCTTGTCCACTCTACTGGAAACATCCTCAAAAAATCCCAGAAGATTTGTCAAGCATGATTTCCCTTTCACAAATCCATGCTGACTTGGACCTATCATGTCACCTCTTTCTAAATGCGCTGCTATGACATTCTTAATAATTGATTCCATCATTTTACCCACTACCGATGTCAGGCTGACCAGTCTATAATTCCCTGTTTTCTCTCTCCCTCCTTTTTTAAAAAGTGGGGATACATTGGCTACCCTCCACTCCATAGGAACTGATCCAGAATCTATGGAATGTTGGAAAATGACTGTCAATGCATCCGCTATTTCCAAGGCCACCTCCTTAATATTCTGGGATGCAGTCCATCAGGCCCTGGGGATTTATCGGCCTTCAATCCCATCAATTTCCCAACACAATTTCCCGACTAATAAAGACTTCCCATCAGTTCCTCCTTCTTACTAGACCCTCTCACCCCTTTTAATCCGGAAGATTGTTTGTGTCCTTCTTAGTGAATACTGAACCAAAGTACTTGTTCAATTGGTCTGCCATTTCTTTGTTCCCAGTTATGACATCCCCTGATTCTGACTGCAGGGGACCTACGTTTGTCTTTACTAACCTTTTTCTCTTTACATATCTTTTGAAGCTTTTGCAGTCCATTTTAATGTTCCCTGCAAGCTTCCTCTCGTACTCTATTTTCCCTACCCTAATCAAACCCTTTGTCCTCCTCTGCTGAGTTCTAAATTTCTCCCAGTCCCCGAGTTCACTGCTATTTCTGGCAAATTTGAATGCCACTTCCTTGGCTTTAATACTATCCCTGATTTCCCTTGATAGCCACGGTTGAGCCACCTTCCCTTTTTTATTTTTACGCCAGACAGGGATGTACAATTTTTGTAGTTCATCAATGCGGTCTCTAAATGTCTGCCATTGCCCATCCACTGTCAATCCCTTAAGTATCATTCGCCAATCTATCCTAGCCAATTCACGCCTCATACCTTCAAAGTTACCCTTCTTTAAATTCTGGACCATGGTCTCTGAATTAACTGTTTCCTTCTCCATCCAAATGTAGAATTCCACCATATTATGGTCACTCTTCCCCAAGGGGCCTCGCACAATGAGATTGCTAATTAATCCTCTCTCATTACACAACATCCAGTCTAAGATGGCCTCCCCCCTAGTTGGTTCCTCGACATATTGGTCTAGAAAACCATCCCTTATGCACTCCAGGAAATCCTTCTCCACCGTATTGTTTCCAGTTTGGTTTGTCCAATCTATATGCATATTAAAGTCACCCATGATAACTGCTACACCTTTATTGCATGCACCCCTAATTTCCTGTTTGATGCCCTCCCTAACATCACTACTACTGTTTGGAGGTGGTCTGTACACAACTCCCACTAGCGTTTTCTGCCCTTTGATATTCCGTAGCTCCACCCAACCGATTCCACATCATCCATGCTGATGTCTTTCCTTACAATTGCATTAATTTCCTCTGTAACCAGCAACGCCACCCCGCCTCCTTTTCCTTTCTGTCTATCTTTCCTAAATGTTGAATACCCCTGGATGTTGAGTTCCCAGCCTTGGTTACCCTGGAGCCATGTCTCCGAGATGCCAACCACATCGTATCCGTTAACTGCTATCTGCACAATTAATTTGTCCACCTTATTCCGAATACTCCTCGCATTGAGGCACAGAGCCTTCAGGCTTGCCTTTTTCATACACTTTGACCCTTTAGAATTTTGCTGTAAAGTGGCCCTTTTTGTTTTTTGCCTTGGATTTCTCTGTCCTCCCCTTTTACTCATCTCCTTTCTGCCTTTTGCTTCTGTCTCCATTTTGCTTCCCTCTGTCTCCCTGCATTGGTTCCCAAAGGAAGCGCTTGCTTGTGTATATGCAGCAAAAAAAATGCACCAGTACCTGTTTGGCAGGAAATTTGAGCTGGAGACAGATCACAAACCCCTAACGTCCCTTTTGGCCGACAACAAGGCAATAAATGCAAATGTGTCGGCCTGCATATAGAAGTGGGCACTCATGTTAGCCACCCATGACTATACAATTTGGCACAGACCGGGCACTGAAAACTGCGCCGATGCACTCAGCAGGCTCCCACTAGCCACCACCGAGGGGGCAACCGAGCATGCTGCTGAGATGGTCATGGCTGTTGAAGCTTTCAAAAGCGAAGGCTCACCTGTGACAGACCGTCAGATCAAAGTCTGGACAAATAGAGACCCGCTACTGTCTTTAGTCAAGAAATGTGTCCTGGATGGGGACTGGGCAGCCACATACGGGGCATGCCCTGAGGAATTTAAACCATATCACAGGCGCAAGGATGAATTCTCGATTCAGGCCGATTGCCTACTATGGGGAAACTGAGTAGTCATGCCCCAGATGGGCAGAGAGGCGTTCATCCGAGAACTCCACAATGAGCACCCAGGTATTGTCATGATGAAGACAATTGCCAGGTCACACGTTTGGTGGCCAGGGATAGATGCAGACCTGGAACTTTGTGTTCGCAGGTGCGACACTTGTGCCCAGCTGGGCAATGCACCCAGGAAAGCCCCCCTTAGCCCCTGGTCCTGGCCCACCAAGCCATGGTCACGCATCCATGTGGACTATGCAGGTCCTTTCATGGGAAAAATGTTTTTGGTTGTAGTAGACGCCTACTCCAAATGGATCAAGTGTGACATTCTCAATTCAAGCACATCCTCTGCCACGGTAGAAAGTCTACGGGCAATGTTCACCGCCCATGGTCTACCGGACGTCTTGGTCAGCAACAATGGCCCGTGCTTTACACGCATTGAATTCCAGGACTTCATGGCAGGAAATGGTATCAACCATGTCAGAACGGCACCGTTCAAGCCGGCCTCAAACGGCCAGGTGGAATGAGCAGTGCAGATAATCAAACAGGGGATGCTCAGAATCCAAAGGGGTTCCCTACAAAGCCGCTTATTATGCCTCATGTTGGCCAATAGATCCCGACCACACTCGCTCACAGGGGTTCCACCCACAGAGCTGCTAATGGAAAGGACGCTTAAAACCAGGTTATCCCTTATACACCCCACCATGAAAGAAATTGTTGAGAGCAGCCGCCGGTCACAATGTGACTACCATGACGGAAATGCGAGGGCGCAATGAATTGATGTCAATTACCCTGTCTTTGTCCTCAACTACGCTGCAGGGCCCAAAGGACTTGCAGGCACTGTGATTGCCAAAGAGGGGAATAGGATTCTGGTAGTTAAACTTACCAATGGACAAATCTGCCGCAAACACGTGGATCAAACAAAAAGGAGGTTCAGCAACCCCATAGAAGAAGCAGTGGAAGAACACGATGTAGAGTTCACTCCACCACAGGTGACCGAACACCGGAACCAAGTGAAGGAGAGCCCGGTCACTGTGGGCAGTCCGGACAGACCTGAGGCTCCGCAAACAGCAGACACTCAGGCCAGCGCCCAACGACCGGAGCCCCAACTCAGGCGCTCTACAAGGGAGCGTAAACCATCAGAGAGACTTAACCTGTGATCCCAATAAGACTTTGTGGGGGAGGTGATGTCATGTATAAACTGACCTAAGTTGTACATCGTGAGAACACTGACCACTTGGTGGTGAACTTGTGGGAGATACTCCTAACCTGGACTTTCAGGTACAAAAGGGGAAGCTCCACCCATCTTCTCCACTTCAGTGCTGGAATAAAGATTGCTGGTCACAGAGTGACCTTCTCTCTAGTATGGGCCTTGTGTGCATTTGTACTGTATAGTAAGGACATATTATTCTGGAAGGACGGTCCGTAACCCTCTCATCAGACTTCGGTTCCTATCAGCACATCAATTTGCCATTATATACCAAAGCCCCCAAACTGTTTTTTTATTCGTTCTGGGATGTAGGTGTCACTGACAAGGCCAGCATTTATTGCCTATCCCTAATTTCCCTTGGGAAGGTGGTGGTGAGCCACCTTCTTGAACCGTTGCAGTCTGTGTGGTGAAGGTACTCCTGTAGCGTTTTGTTTGGGAGGAAGTTCCAGGATTCTGATCCAGCGACGATGAAGGAACGGCGATATATTTCCAAATCTGGATGGTGTGTAACTTGGAGGGGACGCAGTGCTTGGCTCCTCCTTCTCTTCTCCCTCCTGAGTGTGCTGGGGGAGTTCTGATTTTGAAAGCATAAATGGCACAAGACTCGCGTTAAGGTGAGTGCAGGGAGGCAGGAATGGAGCAAGGAAGGCAGACAGTATCAGGAGCTGGAAAGTGATAAAGCCTTCTGGTTTGACGGGGTAGTGGGATGAGAAAAGGAGAGGGGTAAAGATACCGTTGTTGCCCCCAGCATGGTCAATGTTTCTGCCAGCCACCCGCCCACCACCTGCGGGCCAATGAGCTGCAGCACTCGCTCTGCCAGGTCTGTGATCTCCTGCAGTTGAGGTTAACCCCATCCAGTCCTCTGTTGCTCCCTCCCATTATGTGCAATCTTGGCCTGCAAAAGAAAGGAACTTGTGTGAGTGAGAGTCCAGCTATGTATACGGAAGATATGCCTGCCATGGCCGAATAACTGTGAATGTAGGCAAGGTGTGAGATGAGGACGTGAGTTTGAGCAGCTGCACATGTTTGGTGTTTGAGTGGTGGGGGAGTGGTGGTTTGCACAGTGTGCACAGACAGAGGTTCAGAGACTGGTATGTAGGAGGTTTGGAAGCATGTACCCACCTTGACCACCCAACTGAGGTCATTGAATTTCTTGTGGCACTGTGTCAGGGTTCGATCGACTGCAGTGCTGGCCGATACCTCCTCAATTACTTCTCTCCACATCGCCGTAAAGACATGTGGTACTGACCTCCTTCCAGATCCAGGGAACAGCGCATCCCTCCTTCTCTCCACTGCCCCCACCAATGCCTCCAATGCCACATCGTTGAAGCGGGTGGCTCTCCCCCTTGCAGCAGGATTTCCACCAGCCATCCCACAAAGTTCCCTCAGTAGCTCAGAGGCCTCACTCAAGTGCAGCACACTGAAAATGAGCAGCTGCAGCTTGATATTACCTCCCATTTAAGAGCTTGAATCACTCAATGTGAAGGATTGAAGGATGATTGCTGAATACAAGTCAGTTGAAATTGGCTAGCGATCTGTAATTAGCGCCCATACAGTGCCGCACTGAGGTCATTAGTGCCTAATTTACTGCCCCCAACCCCCCCACCTTCCTTCCAGGAGCGCTAGAGCCCAATTTAACTGAAGTTCAGAATTATTTGCGCCTGGCACTAACTTTTCAAACTTTAAAAAGTTAATGCCCCAAACAGGGCGTGACCGAATTTTGTCGGTTTAATGTGGAGCAGGCAATAAATGTTTTTCATCAGTTTGGAACAGCTTAGTGGAATTACCTTGGGATATTGTGTGACACAGTCAATGACTACAAAAATATATTGGTATTTTCATGTTGACATCTCCAGCGGTTCCATTAGGCCAACAGCAATCCTTTCAAAGGGTCCCTCAATTATTGGGAATGGGACTAATGGAGCATGATAGTGAGGCCTGGGTCTACATGGCTGACACTTGGGACAGGAGGTACAGACCTGAGATACTTATTTGCACACCTCTGGCCTGAAGAATTGCCTCAACAGCCATTCCAAAATCTTCTCCGTTCCCAGGTGACCTCCAAATAGGTGCTTGTGGGCCAAGTCAGCCTATGTGTCCGTGGCACCAGCAATTGCTCCACTTCCTCCCTATTCCCTTGTGTTACCTTGTATAAAAAGGTCATTGTTTACTGTATAATACAGCCCAGGACTTTTTGTTTTACCCTCAACAGAGGTGCGCATTTATCACTACTATCTCTTGCTTCACATTTTATAGGACTGAATTATTATCTGCTCCCATTGAAACATAGGAACAGGAGTAGGTCATTCAGCCCCTCGAGCCTGCTCCGCCATTTAATCAGATTATGGCTGATCTGTGATCTAACTCCACATACGATCAGGCAGAGTCAGCATAGATTTGTGAAGGGGAAATCATGTTTGACAAATTTGCTGGAGTTCTTTGAGGATGTAATGAACAGGTTGGATAAAGGGGAACCAGTGGATGTGGTGTATTTGGAATTCCAGAAGGCATTTGACAAGGTGCCACATAAAAGGTTACTGCACAAGATAAAAGTTCACGGGGTTGGGGGTAATATATTAGCATGGATAGAGGATTGGCTAACTAACAGAGAACAGAGAGTCAGGATAAATGGTTCATTCTCTGGTTGGCAACCATTAATTAGTGGGGTGCCGCAGGGATCAGTGCTGGGACCCCAACTATTTACAATCAATATTAATGACTTGGAAGAAGGGACTGAGTGTAACATAGCCAAGTTTGCTGACGAGACAAAGATGAGAGAAAAAGCAATGTGTGAGGAGCACACACAAAATCTGCAAAATGACAGAGACAGGCTAAGTGAGTGGGCAAAACTTCGGCAGATGGAGTATAATGTAGGAAAATGTGAGGTCATACACTTTGGTAGAAAAAAATCAAAGAGCACGTTATTACTTAAATGGAGAAAGATTGCAAAGTGCCGCAGTACAGCGGGACCTGGGGGTACTTGTGCATGAAACACAAAAGGATACATTTGTGTATCTGTAAAGCATGTACTCCCATGCTCCACCACCGGGGAGCGCATCCCCTGAAGTCCCAAGGGATCACAGCATCCCTTGGGAGGACTGGATATAAGCCAGCCCCTAAGGCTTGTTCCTCACTCTGGAGTGTCTTAATAAAGACTGAAGTCACTGTTACTTTAACCTCCCTGTTTGCAGCCTCATCTGTGCTAGGAACACAACAACTGGCGACGAGTATACGAATCCAACACAAAGATGCAGCAAACTGTGGGCATCCTGGAGAAGTTCTCAGAGGGTGAGGACTGGGAAGCCTCTGTCGAACGGTTAGACCAGTACTTTGTAGCCAACGAGCTGGACGGAGAAGGAAGCACTGCAAAAAGGAGAGCGGTCCTCCTCACAGTCTGCGGGGCACCGACCTACAGCCTCATGAAGAATCTTCTGGCTCCGGTGAAACCCACAGATAAGTCGTATGAGGAGCTGTGGCAACACTGGTTCGGGAGCATCTTAACCCGAGGGAGAGCATGCTGATGGCGAGGTATCGTGCCAGCGATCTGAAGGTCAGGAAATCTTCAAAAGTCTCCTCAAAGCCTACACCTTGGACCTCTCCGAACTCTTCTCTGACCATAGTCCTTCCTCTCTTGTGAAGTGTTTTGGGGTATTCTGTTACATTAATGGTGTATACAAGGGTCAGCTGTTGATGCTGTTACAGATCTATGGGCCAAAGTGAACAATTTAAAACCTGAAATACAGACAATGCTGGAAAAGTGCAGCATGTTGATCATCATTCGAAAAAGAATGAAAGGTGAATCTTTTTTTGAGTTGGGTACTTCTCCAGTGCCAATGAAGGCCCCCATCTGAAGTATTCACCTTTTGTTCTATTTCAAACACTGACTTTCCAGCATTTTGTTTATTTCAGGATTTGTGATTGTATTTTTCTCTCTCAGAATTAAAACGTTTCTGCTGGGAGATCAGACAGTGGCCCTTGTGGAGTATTAACGTAATGCTCTTCAAACATTGGGGGGTGGGGGGGAAGGGATGATAAAAGTATTTTAATATTATGCAATACATGAAAGCCAGACACAGATTTCATCCATGGTCTGTGCTGCGTTAACTGATCACAACTGAGACAGTAATTGTAGTCTCGCTACCCTAGGATAGGGAGGGGGAAAAATCTGTAACCAACGTCACCAAAACAGATTATCTGTTCATTATCACATTGCTGTTTGCGGGAGCTTGCTGTCTGCAATTAGCCGCCTAACCTTCAAGAGAGAGGGTGGAGGGGAAACTTGCCATTTATTTTATATTAAAAGTAGCCAGGAATTCATGCTGATCCAATTAAAATTATTGAATTAAAATTGCAACTTTGGTATGAATAGGTGCACTGTTCCATAGTAAGAAACATGTTGCAAGCCATTGCTGTGTATGCGGTATTATGGGGTGGCTGCAATGTCTATAAGACGCACCTGCACATCTCAATATGGCGTATGAGGTGCCTGAATATTTGCCTGAATCAAAAATAAATCAATGTCGTATAAAATGTGGGAAGAACTGGAGTCAGTCGTTTAAAAGAGGAGGCTTGACAGGGCAGATGCAGAGAGGATGTCTCCCCTTGTGGGGGAATCTAGAACTAGGGGGCATAGTTTCAGAATAATGGGTGGCCCATTTAAAACGGAAATGAGGAATTTATTTTCTGAGGGTCGTGAATCTTTGGAATTCTCAAGAACAAAGGAGGCTGGGTCATTGAATATATTTAAGGTGGGGACAGACAGATTGTTGAGCGATAAGGGTGAGTCAAAGTGTTATGGGGAGCGGGCAAGGAAGTAGAGTTAAAGCCAAGATCAGATCAGCCATGAGCGGAGCAGGCTCGAGGGGCCTAATGGCCTACTCCTGTTCTTATTTCTTATGTTCTTATGAAGTGGCGAGCTACGTCGCCGAGCTAAGGCGACTTGCAGGACAATGTGAGTTTGATAGCTACCTGGAGCAAATGCTCAGAGACTTTTTTGTACTGGGCATTGACCACGAGACCATCCTACGAAAACTTTTGACTGTAGAGACACAGACCCCTCAGTAAAGCCATTGCGATAGCACAGGCATTTATAACACCAGTGATAACACCAAACAAATCTCTCAGCACACAACTGCTAGCAATGTTCATCGATTAACTGGAACTATGTTTGCGAGCAGAAATGTACAGGGCAGATCCCACGAGTCTGCAACTGCCAGCAGGCCTCAGGTGACCCAGATGACTCAGACTCCACAACAAAGGATGAATGTAAGGCAATTCACACCTTGTTGGCGTTGTGGAGCCTTCCATTCAGCCTATTCATGCCGCATCAAAGGGTATGTTTGCAAGAGCTGTGGAACAATGGGGCACCTGTGGCAGAGGAAGATCGGTCCATGGTGGATCAAAGCAATTTCGAGCCTCAGAGAGAGGAGGCAGATGCTGAAGTACACGGGGTGCACACATTTTTGATGAAATGTCCACCTATAATGCTAAACGTAAAATTGAATGGCTTACCCGTAGCCATGAAACTGGGCACTGGCGCTAGCCAATCCATCATGAGTAAAAAGATGTTTGAGAGACTGTGGTGCGACAAGGCACTCAGACCAACCCTGAGCCCCCTCCACACGATACTGAGAAGCTACACCAAAGAGCTTATCACTGTCCTGGGCAGTGCCATGGTCAAGGTCACGTACGAGGGCACAGTGCACAAACTGCCACTCTGGATTGTCCTGGGCGATGGCCCCACACTGCTTGGAAGGAACTGGGTGGGCAAAATCTGCTGGAACTGGGATGACATCCGAGTGCTATCACATGTCAATGAGGCCTCATATACCCAGGTTCTCAACAAATTTCCTTCCCTTTTTGAGCCAGGCATTGGAAACTTTTCCAGGGCGAAGGTGCGGATCCACTTGGTCCCAGAGGCACGACCCATTCATCACAAGGCATGAGCGGTACCTCACATGATGAGGGAGAGAGTGGAAATCGAGCAGGACAGGCTGCAATGCGAGGGCATCATCTCCCCAGTGGAATTCAGCAAGTGGGCCAGCCCGATTGTTCCAGTACTCAAAAGTGATGGCACAGTCAGGATTTGCGGCGATTATAAAGTAACTATTAATCATTTCTCGCTACAGGACCAATACCCGCTACCTAAGGCAGATGACCTATTTGCGACGCTGGCAGGAGGCAAGACGTTCACCAAGCTCGACCTGATTTCGGCCTACATGACGCAGGAGCTGGAGGGCTTCACCTGCATTAACACGCACAAGGGACTGTTCATCTACAACAGATGCCTGTTTGGAATTCGGTCAGCTGCAGCGATCTTCCAGAGAAACATGGAGAGCCTGCTCAAGCCGGTACCACGCATGGTGGTTTTTCAGGACGACATATTGGTCACGGGTCGGGACACCGTCGAGCACCTACAAACCCTGGAAGAGGTCCTCCAGCGACTGGATCGCGTATGGCTGCGGCTGAAGAGGTCGAAATGTGTCTTCATAGCAACAGAACTGGAGTTTTTGGGGAGAAAAACCGCGGCGGACGGCATTCGGCCCACAGACGCCAAGACAGAGGCTATCAGGATTGTGCCCAGGCCACAGAACATCACGGACCTGCGGTCGTTCCTGGGACTCCTCAACTATTTTGCTAACTTCCTACCGGGGTGAAGCACCCTCTTGGAGCCCTTTAATGTGTTATTGCGTAAAGGTGAGAACTGGTTATGGGAAAAAAAACAGGTAATTGCTTTTGAGAAAGTCAGAAACATATTATGCTCCAACAAGCTGCTTGTATTGTATAACCCGTGTAAAAGACTCGTGCTAGCATGTGATGCGTCGTCGTACGGAGTCGGGTGTGTATTACAACAAGCTAACGTTGCGGGGAAGTTGCAACCTGTCGCCTATGCTTCCAGATGCTTGTCTAAGGCCGAGATTGAGAAAGAGGCATTAGTGTCTGTGTTCGGGATAAAGAAAATGCATCAGTACGTGTTTGGCCTCAAATTTGAGCTGGAAACCGATCACAAGCCCCTCATATCCCTGTTCGCTGAAAACAAGAGGATAAATACTAATGCCTCAGCCCGCATACAAAGGTGGGCACTCGCGCTATCAGCGTATAACTATACCATCCGCCATAGGCCAGGCACCGAGAACTGTGCGGATGCTCTCAGTCGGCTACCATTGCCCACCACGGGGGTGGAAATGGCAGCCGCAGACTTGTTGATGGTCATGGAAGCGTTTGAAAATGATAAATCACCTGTCACAGTCCACCAGATTAGGACTTCGACCAGCCAAGATCCTCTGCTGTCCCTAGTAAAAAACTGTACTGCATGGGAGCTGGGCCAGCATCCCCATTGAAATGCAAGGGCCAATCAAGCCGTTCCAGCGGCGAAAGGACGAGCTGTCCATTCAGGCAGACTGTCTGTTGTGGGGTAACTGTGTAGTGCTACCCAGAAAGGGCAGGGAGACGTTTATCTCGGATCTCCAAATACACATCCGGGTATAGTAATGATGAAAGCAATAGCCAGGTCCCACGTGTGGTGGCCCGGTATCGACTCTGACTTTGAGTCCTGTGTACGGCAATGCAGCGTGTGTGCTCAGTTGAGCTACGCGCCCAGAGAGGCGCCACTACGTTTGTGGTCCTGGGCCTCCAGACCATGGTCGAGGATCCATGTCGACTATGCAGGCCCGTTTCTCGGTAAAATGTTCCTGGTTGTGGCGGATGCTTTTTCAAAATGGATTGAATGTGAAATAATGTCAGGAAGCACCGCCACCATTAAAAGCCTGAGGGCCACATTTGCCACCCACGGCCTGCCTGACATACTGGTCAGTGACAACGGGCCATGTTTCACCAGTGCCGAATTTAAAGAATTCATGACCCACAATGGGATCAAACATGTCACCTCGGCCCCGTTTAAACCAGCCTCAAATGGGCAGGCAGAGCGGGCAGTACAAACAATCAAACAGAGTCTCAAACGAGTCACAGAAGGCTCACTCCAAACCCGCCTGTCCCGAGTACTGCTCAGCTACCGCACGAGACCCCACTCACTCACAGGGGTGCCCCCGGCTGAGCTACTCATGAAAAGGACACTTAAAACCAGACTCTCGCTGGTTCATCCCAACCTGCATGATCAGGTAGAGAGCAGGTGGCAGCAACAAAATGTAAACGATGGTCACACCACTGTGTTACGGAAAATTGATCTGAACGACCCTGTGTATGTGCTAAACTATGGACATGGTCCCAAGTGGATCGCGGGCATGATGATAGCTAAAGAAGGGAGTAAGGTGTTTGTAGTCAAACTGGACAATGGACAAATTTGCAGAAAGCATCTGGACCAAACGAGGCTGCAGTTCACAGACTGCCCTGAACAACCCACAGCAGGCACCACCTTTTTCGAGCCCACAACACACAGCCAAAGGGTCAACGACACCACCCCGGACCAGGAAATCGAACCCATCACGCCCAACAGCCCAGCAAGGCCAGGCTCACCCAGCAGTCCTGCAGGGCCAACTACACACCAGCCGAGCAAGGGCACAGCCAACACACCAGAACAGACTTTTGTACCGAGGCTGTCCACCAGGGAAAGAAAGGCTCCCAACCGCCTCACCTTGTAAATAGTTTTCACTTTGACTTTGGCGGGGGAGTGATGTTGTGTATTTGTAAAGCATGCACTCCCATGTTTCGCCACCAGGGAGCGCATCCCCTGAAGTCCCAAGAGATCCCAGCATGCCTTGGGAGCACTGTATATAAGCTGGCCCCTAAGGCCTGTTCCTCGCTCTGGAGTGTCTTAATAAAGACTGAGGTCACTGTTACTTTAACCTCCCTGTGTGCAGCCTCATCTGTGTTAGGAACACATCAGATAGTATGCATGTACAGCAAGTGATCAGGAAGGCCATTGATATCTTGGCCTTTATTGTAAAGGGGATGGAGTATAAAAGCAGGGAAGTCTTGCTACAGCTATACAAGGTATTGGTAAGGCCACACCTGGAATACTGTGTGCAGTATTGGTTTCCATATTTACGAAAGGATAGACTTGTTTTGGAGGCATTTCAGAGAAGGTTCACTCGGTTGATTCCGGAGATGAGGGGTTGACTTATGAGGAAAGGTTGAGTAGGTTGGGCCTCTACTCATTGGAATTCAGAAGAATGAGAGGTGATCTGATCGAAACGTATAAGATTATGAGAGGGCTTGACAAGGTGGACGCAAAGAGTTTGTTTCCATTGATAGGGGAGACTAGAACTAGAGGGGCATGATCTTAGAATAAGCTGCCGCCCATTTAAAACTGAGATGAGGAGAAGTTTCTTCTCTCAGAGGGTTGTAAATCTGTGGAATTCGCTGCTTCAAAAAGCTGGGACATTGAATAAATTTAAGAGAGAAATAGACAGTTTCTTATATGATAAGGGGATAAAGGGTTATGGGGAGCGGGCGGGGAAGTGGAGCTGAGTCCATGATCAGATCAGCCATGATTGTATTGAATGGAGGAGCAGCTCGAGGGGCCGTATGGCCTACTCCTGCTCCTATTTCTTATGTTCTTATGTTCTTATACCTGCCTTTGGCCCATATCCCTTAATAGCTTTGGTTAACTAAAAGCTATCAATCTCCAATTTTAAATTAACAATTGATCTAGCATCAATTGTCATTTGTGGAAGAGAGTTCCAAACTTCTACCACCCTTTGTATGTAGAAGTGTTTCTTAATTTCATTCCTGAAAGGTCTGGTCTAATTTTTAGACAATGCCCCCTCATCCTCGAATCCCCAACCAGTGGAAATGGCTTCTCTCTATCTACCCTATCTGTTCCCCTTAATATCTTGAAAACTTCAATTAGATCACCCTTAACCTTCTAAAGTGTGTCAAGGGTTATGGGGAGCGGGCAGGGAAGTGGAGTCGAGGCCAGGATCAGATCAGCCATGAACTTATTGAATGGTGGAGCAGGCTCGAGGGGCCAAATACTCCTGCTCCTATTTCTTATGTTCTTATGTTCTTATAAATTCCAGGGAATACAAGCCTAATTTGTGTAATTTCTCCTCGAACTTAACTATTGAAGTCTGGATATTATTCTGGTGAACCTCCGCTATCCTCCCTCCAAGGCCAATTTATTCTACCTAAGGTGTGGTGCCAGAACTGCTCGCAGTACACCAGGTGTGGTCTAAGCAGAGTTTTGTACAGCTGCAGCATAACTTTTACCCCTGTGTATTCTAGTCCTCTCGATATAAAGGCCAGCATTCCATTAGCCGTTTTGATTATTTTCTGCACCTGACCGTGATATTTTAATAACCTATGTAACTGAACCCCCAAGTCTCTTTGGACCTCTGCTGTTTTTAGCCTTTCACCATTTAGAAAATACCCTGTTCTATCACTTTTAGGTCCAAAGTGGATGATCTCACATTTGCCTACATCGAAATCCATTTGCCACAGTTTTGCCCATTCATTTAATCTGTCGATATCCCTTTGTAATTTTATGCTTCCATCTACACTGCTAACAATGCTGCCTGTCTTTGTGTCATTGGCAAATTTGGATACATGACTTTCTATGCCATCATCTAAATCGTTAATAAATATTGTGACTAGTTGAGGTCCCAACACAGATCCCCTGCTCGGACACCACTGGTCATATCTTGCCAATTTGAGTACCTACCCATTATCCCTACTGCTTGTCTCCTTACCAGCTCAATAATTTGCCCTCAATTCCGTGGCCTTCTACCTGAGTTAACAGTCTCTTATGTCAGTCTTTATCAAATTTCCATATAAATAACATCCATAGACATTCCCCTATCCACTACTTTAGTCACCCCCTTGAAAAATTCAATCAGATTTGTCAGGAATGACCGACCTTTTACAAATCCATGCTGGCTCTCTTTGATGAACTGAAAATTCGAGGTGTTCAGTCACCCTAACCTTAATTATAGACTCTAACAATTTCCCGAAAAACCTACCTCCTTTAAAACCCTGGGATGGAAACCATCTTGTCTTAGGGATCTGTCACTCTTTAAGTACCATTATTTTCTTCATTTGAAATTAATAAAAGTAAAATAACAGCATCGAGACCATGTCCCTGATTCAGTATTAGTGCCCTTGGAATTTCTGACATGCTATCCTCTTCCTCTGCTGTAAATAGAGAAAAGTTTCAAGTACATATACCCAGCCCCTCAAAATTTATCCTCAGTCTGTCGGCCAGAGGAGCTCCTTTCTTCCCTGCCTCATACCAGGCCTTGGTTTCCCCTCTGGGGCTAGAGAGTCAGAGGGAAAAGCATCGTGATCCCCTACTTAAGCTTCAGGCACCTCCACCCTACTCCCTCTTGCTTTGTCTTTCTTTCATTCCCTGTTTGGTTTTCTGGGTTTCCAGGACCCTTGAAACAACTCTGGATCTGAAAAAGGAAACACTTGGGAATGTCGTTGAACCTGCCCCCTTTTTGATAGGCAGCCTGCATCCCCTCCCTTCCTTTGGATCAGACTATTAAACCCTGGATTTCCCAAAGCTGCATTGCAGGTGCTCCTCCTGGTTTGGGCAGTGTGCTGCTACATGGCCCCACCCATCACACTGGTAACATGGGTACATTTCCCCTGGTTTCCTGTTTACACCAGGATCTGTAGTTACATCGGCTGCACCCATAAGTTCCATTATGGCCCTTCACAACTCTTCAGCACCCCGTTGCCCCTTAGAGTTTTATCAGCTTGAGATCTGGTCCCATTCTTTGGACTCGGGGGTCGCCCAGAGCTGTGCGGCCTGGAGAATGTCGGGATCTGACCAGTTCCTCTGCAGTGAGTTGCCTTTTCACTAGTGCGCTCAACACTTTTGATTTGGCCAGGTCCCCTTGACCTACCCATTTTCTAATCTTGGGTGGAAGGGCTCATAGAAAGTGGTCCATTACCAGCAAGTCCACGCACCTGGCAGGGGGGGTTACTGTCAGGTTGAAGCCACTGCTTGGCCACATGCATCGTCAAACATTTGAGAGCGGTGTGCCTTGCCCTGCTGGTAGGACCAGACATTGAACCTCTGAACCTTACAGTTAAGGTGACGTCAGTCCTGACGAGGATCTTCAACTTCAACTGTGGGTAGTTGGCCACCGCCTGGAACTACAGATCAAAGTAGGTCTTCTGAGTCTCACCTACTCACCCACTAAGAAGGGTGCCACAATGCCACCTCATTGATCTTGTGGCCACCTCTCATGTTCGGCACATCTTTCAAAGGTCAAGATGTATGTCTCCACGTTGTCTTCGGGAGTCATTTTCTGCAGCATTACACTGGCTCGGAGAGGTTGGATGGGGATTCCTGATCCTCCATCTGGCCCCGCTGCTGTCTCAATTCAGCATTCTCTGCCTGACTCTGTATGACCTAATTCAAATGTAGTTGCTTGGTCTCCTGCTGGGCCTCAAGGATCTGAGGAGTCCTCTCTTGTACAAAACGGAAAAGGGTGACTAAAGTAAATGTTGGTCCCTTAGACGATGAGAAGGGGGATTTAATAATGGGAAATGTGGAAATGGCTGAGACCTTAAACAATTATTTTGCTTCGGTCTTCACAGTGCAAGACACAAAAACCATGCCAAAAATTGCTGGTCACGGGAATGTGGGAAGGGAGGACCTTGAGATAATCACTATGACGAGGGGGGTAATGCTGGACAGGTTAATGGGACTCAAGGTAGACAAGTCCCCTGGTCCTGATGAAATGCATCCCAGGGTATTAAAAGAGATGGCGGAAGTTATAGCAGATGCATTCGTTATAATCTATCAAAATTATCTGGATTCTGAGGAGGTACCAGCGGATTGGAAAGCAGCTAATGTAACGCCTCTGTTTAAAAAAGGGGGCAGACAAAAGGCAGGTAACTATAGGCCAGTTAGTTTAACATCTGTAGTGGGGAAAATGCTTGAAGCTATCATTAAGAAAGAAATAGCGGGACATCTAGATAGGAATAGTGCAATCAAGCAGACACAACATGGATTCATGAAGGGGAAATCATGTTGAACTAATTTACTGGAATTCTTTGAGGATATAATGAGCATGGTGGATAAAGGTGTACCGATGGATGTGGTGTATTTAGATTTCCAAAAGGCATCTGATAAGGTGCCACACAAAAGGTTACTGCAGAAGATAAAGGTATGTGGAGTCAGAGGAAATGTATGAGCGTGGATCGAGAATTGGCTGGCTAACAGAAAGCGGAGTCGGGATAAATGGGTCCTTTTCGGGTTGGAAATCGGTGGTTAGTGGTGTGCCACAGGGATCGGTGCTGGGACCACAACTGTTTACAATATACATAGATGACCTGGAAGAGGGGACAGAGTGCAGTGTAACAAAATTTGCAGATGACACAAAGATTAGTGGGAAAGCGGGTTGTGTAAAGGACACAGAGAGGCTGCAAAGAGATTTAGATAGGTTAAGCGAATGGGCTAAGGTTTGGCAGATGGAATACAATGTTGGAAAATGTGAGGTCATCCACCTTGGAAAAAAAACAGTAAAAGGGAATATTATTTGAATGGGGAGAAATTACAACATGCTGCGGTGCAGAGGGACTTGGGGATTCTTTCATGAAACTCTTTTTGGAGTTTATCTGCAAAACATAAATTATTAAACCGTGCCACCCGACCTGGATGACACACCAGACATTTACAAGGCGTTTTTTTTTTTTTTTTTTGTGTTTTTCTTTTTTTTTGGTTTTTATTTGGGCACTAAAATCAAATTTTTTCTCCAGTGCCCCCTATAAAAGGGAAGGGGGACACTAAAAGCACCGGCAATTAAAACAAATTAAACTTTAAAGCGTAAAATCAAATTAAAATTTGGTTGCCGGGCGTGATGATGCACTCCAGTCCCTCCGGTGCCCACCTCTCGCGGAAGGCCGCGAGCATACTGGTGGACACCGCGTGCTCCATCTCCAAGGACACCCTGGACCGGATGTAAGAGTGGAAGAGAGGCAGGCAGTCAGGTTGAACGACCCCCTCGACCGCCCGCTGCCTGGACCGGCTGATGGCACCCTTGGCCGTGCCCAGGAGCAGTCCTACGAGGAGGCCCTCGGACCTACCCGCTCCCCTCCGCACAGGGTGCCCAAAGATCAGGAGAGTGGGACTGAAGTGCAGCCAGAATTTCAGGAGCAGCCCCTTCAAATAATGGAACAGGGGCTGCAACCTCGTGCACTCAATAAAAACATGGAACACGGACTCCTGCAGACCGCAGAAATTGCAGGCGGCCTGGGAGTCCGTGAACCGGCTTAAAAATTTATTGCACAGCACTGCTCCGTGCACCACCCTCCAGGCCAAGTCCCCGACAAATAGTGGGAGGACCCCTGCGTAGAGTGCCCTCCATCAGGGACCCCCGCCTCCTCCGGACGGCAAGATGGTACGCCATGGCGTGTCCGGACGGCCGGCGAGAATGGCAAAGTTGAGAGTGTGCAGGAGCAGCCCGTACAGGAAACCCCTCCGCGCGGAACTGAAAGGCACGGAGGGGATTTCCCCGAGGCGGCTCAAGTTGTGAGGCGCTGGCCCCCGAGGGAGGTTCCGGGGTTTGGCGCCGGGATCTCCCCACGTGCTTGAGCCTCCTCGATGCACCTAACAGAGTCAGGGCCCAAAGCTGTTTTTAGCGACTCGATGGCTTCGGCCGCGCGGCGGACGTCGGCTGAATTTAGGCGCCGCGCCAGCGTGCCTGGCGCCATCCAGCCCGCTCCTCCGCCATCGAGCAGGTCCCTGACCCTGGTCACCTCACCAGCCACAGCCCTCTCTTCCGACCGCCACATAAAACCTCGGTCATGGAGGTACGGATTCCCGAGCAGCGGCTCCTGCAGGACGGCCGCCACTCCAGCAAGCGGAGAGCTGCCCTTGGTGGAGACTTTGTTCCAGACCCTGATGAGGTCCCTGTAAAAGACAGGCAGCTCCTGGAGGGCGGTCCTGACACCCCCCAAGTTCACAAACAGGAGCTGCGTGTCGTAGTTGAGGTCGCGCTGCTGGCGGAAGAAATACGTCGCCGTGGCACACCACCTAGGAGGGGGCTCGATGTAAAGGTATCTCTGCAGGGTCTGAAGACGGAAAGTCATGAGCTGGGCGCTGACGCACACCAACGACTGACTGCCCTCCTCAAGCGGGAGACTCAAGACTGCGGCAGAGACCCAGTGCTTCCTGTTGTTCCAGAAGAAGTCCACCAGCTTCTTCTGTATCTTGGCGACAAACGCAGGGGGAGGGGTCAAAGTGACCAGCCGGTACCACAACATTGCGGCCACCAGCTGGTTTATGACTAGCGCTCGACCCCTGTAGGACAGCACTCAGAGCAGTCCTGTCCAGCGCCCTAGGCGAGCAGCGACCTTGGCCTCCAGCTCCTGCCAGTTCGCCGGCCAGGCTCCCTTGCGGGGCTAAGGTAGACTCCCAGATAGAGGAGATGGGTCGTGCTCCAGGCAAAAGGCCTGAGCTCCTCCGGCAGGGAGTCCACCCGCCACTGACCCACCAGGAGTCCGGAACAGTTCTCCCAGTTGATCCTGGCAGAGGACGCGGCCGAGTAAATCTCCTGGCACTCACGCATCCTCCGCAGGTCAGCGGGATCCTCTACCGCGAGGAGCACGTCATCGGCGTAAGCCGAGAGGACGACCTCCACGCCCGGCCCTTGCAGAGCCAGTCCCGTCAACCTCGTCCGCAAGAGGCGCAGGAAAGGCTCCACGCAAACGGCGTATAACTGGCCGGACATGGGGCATCCCTGGCGCACCCCTCTCCTAAAGCGAAGGGGCGCCGTCAAGGACCCGTTAACCTTAATCAGACACTCCGCGGCGGCGTACAAAAGTCGGATCCGGGCGACGAAATGCGTCCCGAACCCGAAAGCGCGCAGAGTTCCGAGCAGATAGTCGTGATCCACCCTGTCGAACGCCTTCTCTTGGTCGAGGGATAGGAAGGCGACCGACAGACCAGCCTCCTGGGAACAATGGATGAGGTCCCGGACCAGATGGATGTTATCGTGGATTGTCCGGCCCGGGACCGTGTAGGACTGGTCGGGGTGGATCATGTGGTCCAGCACGGCACCAAGGCGAGCAGACATCGCCCTGGCGAAGATTTTGTAGTCCGTGCTGAGGAGGGAGACCGGGCGCCAGTTCTTAAGGAGGCGGAGATCACCCTTCTTAGGCAGCAGGACGATGACTGCCCTGCGCCAAGAGAGGGGCATCTCCCCGGTCGCCAGACTTTCCCCCAGGACCCGCGCGTAGTCGCCCCCCAGGACGTCCCAGAACGCCCTGTGGAACTCCACGGTCAGCCCGTCCAGCCCCGGGGATTTTCCCCTCGAGAGCCGGTCGAGGGCACCGGTCAGCTCCGCCAGGCTTAGCGGAGCTTCCAGATTTTTGGTGCCCTCCGGGCTGACCTTCGGCAGGTCCTCCCACAAAACTCTACGCGCTTCCTCGCTGGACGGATCCGGAGAGAACAGAGCCCCGTAATATTCACGGGCCCTGTTGTTGACGCCCTCCGGATCCGAGACGAGAGAGCCGTTGTCGGCCAGCAGCGTCAAGAGCTGCTTACGGACACTCTGCCTTTTTTCCAGCGAGTAGAAGAAGGGGGAGCCGCGGTCCAGATCCCGCAGGAACCGGATCCGCTACCTCACGAACGCGCCTCGGGACCCGACGAGCTGCAGGTCCTTCAGCGCGGCCTTCTTCGCTTCGTACACCGTCCGCAGGGCCGGGTCCTCGACGACTTGACCGAGACGGGATTCCAGGTCGAGCACCTCTTTTTCTAGGCGCCCGACCCTGGCCGCCCGCCTGTTGGTCGACCCCCTCGCGTACTCTTGACAGAAGACGCGGACGTGAGCCTTGACCACGTCCCACCATAGCCTCAAGGAGGGGAAGCCCCCCTGCTTCCTTCTCCAGTCGGACCAGAATCGACGGAACGAGTCCTGGAACCGCACGTCCTCCAGCAGCCGGTTTTTAAAGTGCCAGTACGCGGACCCCATCCTTGCGCGGAGCGAAGCGAGCTCCGCACACACCAGGTGGTGGTCCGAACACGGCACCGGCCGCATGGAGGCCGCCGGGACACAGGAAACGTACGCCCGAGACATGTAAAGGCGGTCGACTCTAGACCATCCTACTCCAGGCCTCACCCAAGTAAAGGCGCTGGAGTCGGGGTGGAGATTTCGCCAGACGTCCACCAAGTCGAAGGACCCGACCAGGTCCCTCAACTTCTCCATCGCCGTCATGCACTGCGGGGCACCGGAGCGGTCCCTCGCCTCGAGGGTGCAGTTAAAATCCCCCCCGAGGACAATGCAGTCGCCGACGTCGACGGAGCCAAGAAGAGCGGACATCTCTTCAAAGAAGCGCGTCTGCTGCGGGCCGGGCTGAGGGGCGTACACGTTCACGAGATGGAGCGGCACATCCCCCAGGCGAACCGTTACGTGCAGCAAGCGGCCTGGCACGGGCTCCTCGACCCCCAAGATCTCCGGCTGAAAATGCGGGCCCAGCAAGATGGCCACCCCACTAGAAGTGACGGTGAGGTGGCTCATGCGGACCTCTCCTTGCCATTCCAGGAGCCACGTGGCTTCGTCTCCCGGAACGGTGTAGGTTTCTTGCAGGAAGCACACCGCATATTTCCCCTCCCACAGGAGCGAAGAATTGTCAAATCTACGGCGTGCCCCTCTGCCGCCGTTGATGTTGAGGCTGGCTATGGTTATCTTCATGGCAAAAGCATAGTGCAACCTCTACCTTAACCTATTGTGGGGGAGGGAGCGGAGTCTTTTGTTGAACTCCACTCCCTCCGCAGCCCAGCGAGGAGTCCCTCGAGCTCGCGCTGCTCAAGGTGTTGTGCCTTTGTCAAGGGCCCGCCCGCGGCCAAGGTTTTAGCGGCGGCGCGGACGGACCCCTTGATCAGGTCTAGCTCGGACCATTTTTCCAGGGCCAGTCGGGCTTGGTCGCAGCGACCCCGGCTCTGGGCCAAAAAGTCCCGGAGTTCCTTTGCAGGAATGAGGAGGGTCTCAGCGGCGGCCACGAGCAGATCCACCGCCTCCCTGGGGGTGTTCTCTAGATCTTCTCCCGCGTCCCCCACCGAGTCCCCGTCCTCCTCCGGGAGGTGGCCGCCAGCAGCCGGCCCATCGACCGCACAAGGTACGGCAAATGACCCGGCCGCTCCAACCGGCCCTGGCTCTGCCCCGATCCCACCCCCAGGATCGTCGGCAGAGGAGTCCCCACTGGGCTCTTTTAAAAATGGTGCTGGGTCGGGAAACGACAGCGGAAGGGGTTCCCCCTCCGCCCCAGGAACCGGGGAACAAGGAGAGACCCGGCCATAGGAAATCCCCAGGCCCTCCAAGTGCTCCAGCTCCAAAGTAGGGGGCGAGGGTGGGTGTTCCTCCCCCTCCCCGCTGCCACCCCCCGGCCCAGCATGTACAGTGTTGTTAAAATTATGGGTTTCGGTTTCTGCAGGGTCGAGCGACTCCCGGGGGAAGTTGGATAATAGCTGGGCGGGCTCAGGTTCGGCCTTTTCGGCCCCGCCCGCCTCAGTCCCCGGGACGCCCGGCCCGGCTGCAAAGCATTCCTCCGCCTGGCCCACGCCCCCCACGACGGGCAGATTTTCCACGCCATCCCGGGAGGCAGCGGCTGGGCAGCCTCGACTGTCTCACCCTCCCCGGGGACAGACTCCTCCCGCCTATGGCGCAGCTTGGGGGCGCTGGTGGGGGACGCGGGACGCGCGGCGGGCACCGACTCCTCCGCAGAGGGATGTTGTTCCCCCTCCGCCTCATTGGGGCGGTGCCTCTTTTTGGTCCTGGGGGTGCGCTGAGGCAGGGAGACCTCCATGTCTGCCGAGGCCTCCTGCTCCGCCCCCCCCTTTTCCTTTTCTTGCCCGCGCCCGGGCCCCTCTGTGGTGTTGTTCAAGGGCTCGGGCACGGGCTCAGGGCACCCCACGCTCGCCGGTGACTGGGTTGGGCCGAGCGCGGTGGTCAAACTTTCTGGCGCACTGATGGGACCCGCCTCTAGATGTTTCTCCTTGTTCCGCGCCCTCTTTCCGGTCGGACACTCTCCCTCCCCCCCGCCGGAGGCCATGAAAACAAAGGCCTCCGACGATGCCCGCGCACCAACGGCTCCCGGCACGCGGACGCAACTAGGGGGAGGGGTGGCGGCGGCGCCAGCCTTGGCCGCCCTCGGTGGTTTGGCAGCCTTGGAGGTGGGGCAGTTCTTACGAACATGCCCCACCTCCCTGCAGGCATGGCACCGCACGCCGTCCGACGTCCAGAAGACGCGGTAGGCAGTCCCCTCGTGCACCACATTAAAAGTTCCCTCCGTCGTCTCCTTCCGCGCTAACCGGACAAAGAGCTGGCGGCGGAAGGAGAACACGTGGCGCAGGCTGTTCTCCCTGAGGCCGAGCGGTATGGGGTTGATCCCCGACCTTACCTCCCCCAGTTGGTGTAGGTGAGGGAGGAGGAGCTCAGCGGGAACAAAGGGCGGGACGTTCGATATGATGACCCTCTGTGCGGTGGCCTCGAGAGGGTCCACCGGCAGGAACGTCCCGCCCACCGTGAGCCGCTTTTCAAGGGCCAGGGACACCGCCCGCTCCGACCCCAGGAAGAACACAGCCTTCGCTGACATGTTGGAGGCTGCGACAATGGCCGAGGGGCCGACTACCCCAGCCATCGCCCGCACGCACTCCTCGATGCTCATTGTGGGGTGAGTGTAGCTCTTGACCCCGTGTTTTTTTTGTAATAAGTCTGAAAGGTGGCAGGGCAGCGGGTGGCGCAGGAGGTGCCGTGGAAGCGATTGCCACCTGCGCATATGCCTTCGCTGGCCCTGCCACCGGCGTGGATGGGGTCGCCATCACGGGGTCCCATTAAGGGCTACACCCACCCCGAAGTCACAGGCCTTAATGGTCTTAATTGGCCTCGTATAATAAAGACTGAGCAGAGGAGCTCTTAACGAGGCACACCTCTCCCCTAGTTGGCAATTGGGGAGGGGCCTTGCTCCTTCTGCTCAGTTGTTTTTTTGTTTTTTATATTAAAATTAGGAGGAAAGGGCTCTCAGAGAGAGAGGGGAGAGACAGAGAGAGAGAGACAGAGGAAGGGGTTGCGGGAAAGAGGGAGGCTGCGAGGGCAGGTCTCCCCTCACAGCGATGGGTGGGTGTTTTTCTTGGGGTGCACTCCCCAGATGATGGCAAAAAAAACAAAGAACAGTCTTTGGGGTGGTCTTCGGGTGGGGGGAGAAGATGTCTTCACCTGGGCCAGTTGGAGCCACACAGGCACACACTCCCAACGATGTTCAAAGGGTGATAAATATTCTTCAGCCTGGTAGCTCCAGCTATCCCAGGCTAGGCAATGGCGCGGGGGGGTGGTGGTGCTTCAATTGTGTGTGGGGCCTAGTTGTAAGCAAGACCCCCACACACACTTTCCACACATACACACCCACCGCGATGTTCCGGCCCTCGGTGGTCTTCATTCCTCCCTCCACCGATACAACAAAGTCTATTGGGGACTGCACCAATACACCCACCTGTAGAATGGTAGAGTCTCCCTCCTTCCACACTGGATGTTGTTGTTGGTCTTTCCCCCTCTCTCCAACTCTTTGCAGAAATGGTAAAGTTGTTAAAAGTTTTCTGCTTTCCTCCTCTCCCTCTGGGTGAAAGTTGGTGGTGAAGACCCTTCCTTCCTTCTCTTCCTGGGCTGATTCACAGGCCCAGCCAGGAGCTGCAACAGGAGCTGCTCTCCTCACTGCTCACTCAGCCAACTGAGCAGGACACGCCTCCACTGCTCCACGATTGGTTCCTTGTGCATGAAACTCTTTTAGGGAGTTAACGGAAAAAAAACATTAAACCGTGCCCCCCGATCTGGGGGAAACAACAACATTTACAATGCCATTTTTTTTTTTTTTGCACAGAATTCAATTTTTTTCCAAGTGCCCCCTATAAAAGGGGAGGGGGACACTAAAAGCACCGGCAATTAAAACAAATTAAACTTAAAAACGTAAAATCAAATTAAAATTTGGTTGCCGGGCGTGATGATGCACTCCAGTCCCTCCGGTGCCCACCTCTCGCTGAAGACCGCGAGCGTACCGGTGGACACCGCGTGCTCCATCTCCAAGGACACCCTGGACTGGATGTAAGAGCGGAAGAGAGGCAGGCAGTCAGGTTGAACGACCCCCTCGACCGCCCGCTGCCTGGACTGGCTGATGGCACCCTTGGCCGTGCCCAGGAGCAGTCCTACGAGGAGGCCTTCGGACCTACCCGCTCCCCTCCGCACAGGGTGCCCAAAGATCAGGAGAGTGGGACTGAAGTGCAGCCAGAATTTCAGGAGCAGCCCCTTCAAATAATGGAACAGGGGCTGCAACCTCGTGCACTCAATAAAAACATGGAACACGGACTCCTCCAGACCGCAGAAATTGCAGGCGGCCTGGGAGTCCGTGAACCGGCTTAAAAATTTGTTGCACGGCACTGCTCCATGCACCACCCTCCAGGCCAAGTCCCCGATGAATAGTGGGAGGACCCCTGCGTAGAGTGCCCTCCATCGGGGACCCCCGCCTCCTCCGGACGGCAAGATGGTACGCCATGGCGTGTCCGGACGGCCGGCGAGGATGGCAAAGTTGAGAGTGTGCAGGAGCAGCCCATACAGGAAACCCCTCCGCGCGGAACTGAAAGGCACGGAGGGGATTTCCCCGAGGCGGCTCAAGTTGTGAGGCGCCGGCCCCCGAGGGAGGTTCCGGGGTTTGGCGCCGATGAGGAATTCCGTCCGGACGAGGGTCAGTTCGGACGGGATCTCCCCACGTGCTTGAGCCTCCTCGATGCACCTAACGGAGTCGGGGCCCAGAGCTCTTTTTAGCGACTCGATGGCATCGGCCACGTGGCGGACGTTGGCAGAATTTAGGCGCCGCGCCAGCATGTCTGGCGCCATCCAGCCCGCTCCTCCGCCATCGAGCAGGTCCCTGACCCTTGTCACCTCACCAGCCACAGCCCTCTCGTCCGACCGCCACAAAAAACCTCGGTCGTGGAGGTACGGATTCCCGAGCAGCGGCTCCTGCAGGACGGCCGCCACTCCAGCCGGTGGAGAGCTGCGCTTGGTGGAGACTTTGTTCCAAACCCTGATGAGTTCCTTGTAAAAGACAGGCAGCTCCAGGAGGGCGGTCCTGATGCCCCCCACACTCACAAACAGGAGCTGCATGTCGTAGTTGAGGCCGTGCTGCTGGTGGAAGAAATACGTCGCCAGAGCACGCCACCTAGGAGGGGGCTCGACGTAAAGGTATCTCTGCAGGGTCTGAAGAGGGAAAGTCGCGAGCTGGGCGCTGACGCACACCAACGACTGACCGCCCTCCTCAAGCGGGAGACTCAAGACCGCAGCAGAGACCCAGTGCTTCCTGTTGTTCCAGAAGAAGTCCACCAGCTTCTTCTGTATCTTGGCGACAAACGCAGGGGGAGGGGTCAAAGTGACCAGCCGGTACCACAACATTGCGGCCACCAGCTGGTTTATGACTTGCGCTCGACCCCTGTAGGACAGCACTCGGAGCAGTCCTGTCCAGCGCCCTAGGCGAGCGGCGACCTTGGCCTCCAGCTCCTGCCAGTTCGCCGGCCACGCTCCCTCGTCGGGGCTAAGGTAAACTCCCAGATAGAGGAGATGGGTCGTGCTCCAGGCAAAAGGCCTGAGCTCCTCCGGCAGGGAGTCCACCCGCCACTGACCCACCAGGAGTCCGGAACATTTCTCCCAGTTGATTCTGGCGGAGGATGCAGCCGAGTAAATCTCCTGGCACTCACGCATCCTCCGCAGGTCAGCGGGATCCTCTACCGCGAGGAGCACGTCATCGGCGTAAGCCGAGAGGACGACCTCCACGCCCGGCCCTTGCAGAGCCAGTCCCGTCAACCTCGTCCGCAAGAGGCGCGGGAAAGGCTCCACGCAGATGGCATATAACTGGCCGGACATGGGGCATCCCTGGCGCACCCCTCTCCTAAAGCGAAGGGGCGCCGTCAAGGACCCGTTAACCTTAATCAGACACTCCGCGGCGGCGTACAAAAGTCGGATCCGGGCGACGAAATGCGTCCCGAACCCGAAAGCGCGCAGAGTTCCGAGCAGATAGTCGTGATCCACCCTGTCGAACGCCTTCTCTTGGTCGAGAGATAAGGAGACGACCGACAGACCAGCCTCCTGGGAATGATGGATGAGGTCCCGGACCAGATGGATGTTGTCGTGGATTGTCCGGCCCGGGACCGTGTAGGACTGGTCGGGGTGGATCATGTGGTCCAGCACGGCACCAAGGCGAGCAGACATCGCCCTGGCGAAGATTTAGTAGTCCGTGCTGAGGAGGGAGACCGGGCGCCAGTTCTTAAGGAGGCGGAGATCGCCCTTCTTAGGCAGCAGGACGATGACTGCCCTGCGCCAAGAGAGGGGCATCTCCCCGGTCGCCAGACTTTCCCCCAGGACCTGCGTGTAGTCGCTTCCCAGGACGTCCCAGAACGCCCTGTGGAACTCCACGGTCAGCCCGTCCAGCCCCGGGGTTTTTCCCCTCGAGAGCCGGTCGAGGGCACCGGTCAGCTCCGCCAGGCTTAGCGGAGCTTCCAAATTTTCACCGCCCTTCGGGCTGACTTTCGGCAGGTCCTCCCACAAAACTCTACGCACTTCCTCGCTGGACGGATCTGGAGAGAACTGAGCCCCGTAATATTCACGGGCCCTGTTGTTGACGCCCTCCGGATCCGAGACGAGAGAGCCGTTGTCGGCCAGCAGCGTCAAGAGCTGCTTACGGACACTCTGCCTTTTTTCCAGCGAGTAGAAGAAGGGGGAGCCGCGGTCCAGATCCCGCAGGAACCGGATCCGCGACCTCACGAACGCGCCTTGGGACCCGACGAGCTGCAGGTCCTTCAGCGCGGCCTTCTTCGCTTCGTACACCGTCCGCAGGGCCGGGTCCTGGACGACTTGACCGAGACGGGCTTCCAGGTCGAGCACCTCTTTTTCTAGGCGCCCGACCCTGGACGCCCGCCTCTTGGTCGACACCCTCGCGTACTCTTGACAGAAGACGCGGACGTGAGCCTTGACCACGTCCCACCATAGCCTCAAGGAGGGGAAGCCCCCCTGCTTCCTTCTCCAGTCGGACCAGAATCGACGGAACGAGTCCTGGAACCGCACGTCCTCCAGCAGCCGGTTGTTAAAGTGCCAGTACGCGGACCCCATCCTCGCGCGGAGCGAAGCGAGCTCCGCCCACACCAGGTGGTGGTCCGAACACGGCACCGGCCGCATGGAGGCCGCCGGGACGCAGGAAACATATGCCCGAGACACGTAAAGGCGGTCGACTCTAGACCATCCTACTCCAGGCCTCACCCAAGTAAAGGCGCTGGAGTCGGGGTGGAGATTTCGCCAGACGTCCACCAAGTCGAAGGACCCGACCAGGTCCCTCAACTTCTCCATCGCCGTCATGCACTGCGGGGCACCGGAGCGGTCCCTCGCCTCGAGGGTGCAGTTAAAATCCCCCCCGAGGACAATGCAGTCGCCGACGTCGACGGAGCCAAGAAGAGCGGACATCTCTTCAAAGAAGCGCGTCTGCTGCGGTCCGGGCTGAGGGGCGTACACGTTCACAAGATGGAGCGGCACGTCCCCCAGGCGAACCGTTACGTGCAGCAAGCGGCCTGGCACGGGCTCCTCGACCCCCAAGATCTCCGGCTGAAAATGCGGGCCCAGCAAGATGGCCACCCCACTAGAAGTGGCGTTGAGGTGGCTCATGCGGACCTCTCCTTGCCATTCCAGGAGCCACGTGGCTTCGTCTCCCGGAACGGTGTGGGTTTCTTGCAGGAAGCACACCGCATATTTCCCCTCCCGCAGGAGCGAAAAATTGTCAAATCTACGGTGTGCCCCTCTGCTGCTGTTGATGTTGAGGCTGGCTATGGTTATCTTCATGGCAAAAGCATAGTGCAACCTCTACCTTAACCTATTGTGGGGGAGGGAGCGGAGTCTTTTGTTGAACTCCACTCCCTCCGCAGCCCAGCGAGGAGTCCCTCGAGCTCGCGCTGCTCAAGGTGTTGCGCCTTTGTCAAGGGCCCGCCCGCGGCCAAGGTTTTAGTGGCGGCGCGGACGGACCCCTTGATCAGCTCTGGCTCAGACCATTTTTCCAGGGCCAGTCGGGCTTGGTTGCAGCGACCCCGGCTCTGGGCCAAAAAGTCCCGGAGTTCCTTTGCAGGAATGAGGAGGGTCTCAGCGGCGGCCGCGAGCAGATCCACCGCCTCGCTGGCGGTGTCCTCTAGATTTTCTCCCGCGTCCCCCACCGAGTCCCCGTCCTCCTCCGGGAGGTGGCCGCCAGCAGCCGGCCCATCGACCGCACAAGGTACGGCAAATGAACCGGCCGCTCCAACCGGCCCTGGCTCTGCCCCGATCCCACCCCCAGGATCGTCGGCAGAGGAGTCCCCACTGGGCTCTTTTAAAAATGGTGCTGGGTCGGGAAACGACAGCGGAAGGGGTTCCCCCTCCGTCCCAGGAACCGGGGAACTAGGAGAGACCCGGCCATAGGAAATCCCCAGGCCCTCCAAGTGCTCCAGCTCCAAAGTAGGGGGCGAGGGTGGGTGTTCCTCCCCCTCCCCGCTGCCACCCCCCGGCCCAGCATGTACAGTGTTGTTAAAATTATGAGTTTCGGTTTCTGCCGGGTCGAGCGACTCCCGGGGGAAGTTGGATAATAGCTGGGCGGGCTCAGGTTCGGCCTTTTCGGCCCCGCCCGCCTCAGTCCCCGGGACGTCCGGCCCGGCGGCAAAGCATTCCTCCGCAAGCCCCACGCCCCCCACGACGGGCAGATCTTCCACGCCATCCCCGGGAGGCAGAGGCTGGGCAGCCTCGACTGTCTCACCCTCCCCGGGGACAGGATCCTACGGCCTACGACGCAGCTTGGGGGTGCTGGTGGGGGACGCGGGACACGCGGCGGGCACCGACTCCTCCGCGAAGGGATGTTGTTCCCCCTCCGCCGCATCGGAGCGGCGCCTCCTTTTGTTCCTGGTGGTGCGCGGTGGCAGGGAGACCTCCATGTCTGCCGAGGCCTCCCGCTCCACCCCCCCCTTTTTCTTCTCTTGCCCGCGCCCGAGCCCCTCTGTGGTATTGGTCAAGGGCTCAGGGCACCCCGCGCTCGCCGGTGACTGGGTTGGGCTGAGCGCGGTGGTCAAATTTTCTGGCGCACTGAGGGGACCCGCCTCTGGATGTTTTGCCTTCTTCCGCGCCTTCTTTCCGGTCGGACTATCTCCCTCCCCCCCGCCAGAGGCCGTGAAAGCAACGGCCCCCATCGATGCCCGCGCACCTACGGCTCCCGGCATGCGGACGCAACTAGGGGGAGGGGTGGCGGCGGCGCCAGCCTTGGCCGCCTTCGGTGATTTGGCGGCCTTGGAGGCGGGGCAGTTCTTGCGAACGTGCCCCACCTCTCTGCAGGCATGGCACCGCACGTTGTCCGACGTCCAAAAGGCGCGGTAGGCAGTCCCCTCGTGCACCACATTAAAATACCCCTCCGTCGTCTCCTCCCGCGCAAGCCGGACAAAGAGCTGGCGGCGGAAGGAGAACACGTGGCGCAGGCTGCTCTCCCTGAGGCCAAGCGGTATGGGGTTGATCCCCGACCTTACCTCCCCCAGTTGGTGTAGGTGAGGGAGGAGGAGCTCAGCGGGAACAAAGGGCGGGACGTTTGAAACGATGACCCTCTGCGCGGTGGCCTCGAGAGGGTCCACCGGCAGGAACGTCCCGCCCACCGTGAGCCCCTTTTCGAGGGCCAGGGACACCGCCCGCTCCGACTCCAGGAAGAACCCGGCCTTCCCAGACATCTTGGAGGCTGCGACAATGGCCGAGGGGCCGACTACCCCAGCCATCGCCCGCACGCACTCCTCGATGCTCATTGTGGGGTGAGTGTAGCTCTTGACCCCGTGTTTCTTTGTAATAAGTCTGAAAGGTGGCAGGGCAGCGGGTGGCGCAGGAGGTGCCGTGGAAGCGGTTGCCACCTGCGCATGTCTTTGCTGGCCCTGCCACCGGCGTGGATGGGGTCGCCATCACGGGGTCCCTTTAAGGGCTACACCCACCCCAAAGTCACAGGCCTTAAGGTCTTAATTGGCCTCGTATAATAAAGACTGAGCAGAGGAGCTCTTAACGAGGCACACCTCTCCCCTAGTTGGCAATTGGGGAGGGGCCTTGCTCCCTCTGCTCAGTTGTCTCAATTGTTTTTTTTTGTTTTTTATATTAAAATTAGGAGGAAAGGGCTCTCAGAGAGAGAGGGGAGAGACAGAGAGAGAGAGACAGAGTAAGGGGGTGCGGGAAAGAGGGAGGCTGCGAGGGCAGGTCTCCCCTCACAGCGATGGGTGGGTGTTTTTCTTGGGGTGCACTCCCCAGATGGCAAAAAAAACAAAACACAGTCTTTGGGTTGGTCTTCGGGTGGGGGGAGAAGATGTCTTCACCTGGGGCAGCTAGAGTCACCCAGGCACACACTCCCAACGATGTTCAATAGGTGATTAACGAAATCTTCAGCCTGGTAGCTCCAGCTATCCCAGGCTAGGCAATGGGGGATGGGTGTTTCAATTGTGTGTGGGGCCTAGTTGTAAGCAAGGCCCCCACACACACTTCCACACACACACACCCCCCGCGATGTTCCGGCCCTCAGTGGTTTTCTTTCCTCCCCCCACCGATACAGCAAAGTCTTTTAGGGAAATGCACCCACACCCACCTGTAGAATGGTAGAGTCTCCCTCCTTCCACACTGGATGTTGTTGTTGGTCTTTCCCCCTCTCTCCAACTCTTTGTAGAATGTTAAGTTGGGCAAAGTTTTCTGCTTTTTCCTCCTCTCCCTCTGGGTGAATGTTGGTGGTGAAGCCCCTTCCTTCCTTCCTTCTCTTCCTGGGCTGATTCACAGGCCCAGCCAGGAGCTGCAACAGGAGCTGCTCTCCTCACTGCTCACTCAGCCAACTGAGCAGGACACGCCTCCACTGCTCCACGATTGGTTCCTTGTGCATGAAACTCTTTTTGGAGTTTATCTGTAAAACATAAATTATTAAACTGTGCCACCCGACCTGGATGACACACCAGACATTTACAAGGCCCTTTTTTTGTCTTTTTTTTCTTTTATTTTTGTGTTTTTTTGGGGGTTTTATTTTGGGCACTAAAATCACATTTTTTCCCCAGTTCCCCCTATAAAAGGGAAGGGGGACACTAAAAGCACCGGCAATTAAAACAAATTAAACTTTAAAACTTAAAATCAAATTAAAATTTGGTTGCCGCGCGTGATGATGCACTCCAGTCCCTCCGGTGCCCACCTCTCGCGGAAGGCCGCGAGCGTACCGGTGGACACCGCGTGCTCCATCTCCAAGGACACCCTGGACCGGATGTAAGAGCGGAAGAGAGGCAGGCAGTCAGGTTGAACGACCCCCTCGACCACCTGCTGCCTGGACCGGCTGATGGCACCCTTGGCCGTGCCCAGGAGCAGTCCTACGAGGAGGCCCTCGGACCTACCTGCTCCCCTCCGCACAGGGTGCCCAAAGATCAGGAGAGTGGGACTGAAGTGCAGCCAGAATTTCAGGAGCAGCCCCTTCAAATAATGGAACAGGGGCTGCAACCTCGTGCACTCAATAAAAACATGGAACACGGACTCCTCCAGACCGCAGAAATTGCAGGCGGCCTGGGAGTCCGTGAACCGGCTTAAAAATTTGTTGGTCGGCACTGCTCCGTGCACCACTCTCCAGGCCAAGTCCCCGATGAATAGTGGGAAGACTCCCGCATCGAGTGCCCTCCATCGGGGACCCCCGCCTCCTCCGGACGGCAAGATGGTACGCCATGGCGTGTCCGGACGGCCGGCGAGGATGGCAAAGTTGAGAGTGTGCAGGAGCAGCCCATACAGGAAACCCCTCCGCGCGGAACTGAAAGGCACGGAGGGGATTTCCCCGAGGCGGCTCAAGTTGTGAGGCGCCGGCCCCCGAGGGAGGTTCCGGGGTTTGGCGCCAATGAGGAATTCCGTCCGGACGGGGGTCAGTTCGGACGGGATCTCCCCATGTGCTTGAGCTTCCTCGATGCACCTAACAGAGTCAGGGCCCAAAGCTGTTTTTAGCGACTCGATGGCTTCGGCCGCGCGGCGGACGTCGGCTGAATTTAGGCACCGCGCCAGCGTGCCTGGCGCCATACAGCCCGCTCCTCCGCCATCGAGCAGGTCCCTGAACCTGGTCACCTCACAAGCCACAGCCCTCTCTTCCGACCGCCACATAAAACCTCGGTCGTGGAGGTACGGATTCCCGAGCAGCGGCTCCTGCAGGACAGCCGCCACTCCAGCCGGCGGAGAGCTGCGCTTGGTGGAGACTTTGTTCCAGACCCTGATGAGTTCCTTGTAAAAGACAGGCAGCTCCCGGAGGGCGGTCCTGACACCCCCCAAGTTCACAAACAGGAGCTGCATGTCGTAATTGAGGTCGCGCTGCTGGCGGAAGAAATACGTCGCCAGAGCACACCACCTAGGAGGGGGCTCGACGTAAAGGTATCTCTGCAGGGTCTGAAGACGGAAAGTCGCGTCCTTGTGCATGAAACTCTTTTTGGAGTTTATCTGCAAAAACAAAAATCATTAAACTGTGCCACCTTACCTGGGTGACACACCAGACATTTACAAGGCCCTTTTTTTTCCTTTTTTTTTGTGTTTTTCTTTTCTTTTTGGTTTTTTTTTTGGGCACTAAAATCACAATTTTTCCCCAGTGCCCCCTATAAAAGGGAAGGGGGACACTAAAAGCACCGGCAATTAAAACAAATTAAACTTTAAAACGTAAAATCAAATTAAAATTTGGTTGCCGGGCGTGATGATGCACTCCAGTCCCTCTGGTGCCCACCTCTCGCGGAAGGCCGCGAGCGTACCGGTGGACACCGCGTGCTCCATCTCCAAGGACACCCTGGACCGGATGTAAGAGCGGAAGAGAGGCAGGCAGTCAGGTTGAACGACCCCCTCGACCGCCCGCTGCCTGGACCGGCTGATGGCACCCTTGGCCGTGCCCAGGAGCAGTCCTACGAGGAGGCCTTCGGACCTACCCGCTCCCCTCCGCACAGGGTGCCCAAAGATCAGGAGAGTGGGACTGAAGTGCAGCCAGAATTTCAGGAGCAGCCCCTTCAAATAATAAAACAGGTGCTGCAACCTTGTGCATTCCATAAAAACATGGAACACGGACTCTTCCAGACCACAGAAATTGCAGGCGGCCTGGGAGTCCGTGAACTGGCTTAAAAATTTGTTGCACGGCACTGCTCCGTGCACCACCCTCCAGGCCAAGTCCCCGATGAATAGTGGGAGGACCCCTGCGTAGAGTGCCCTCCATCGGGGACCCCCGCCTCCTCCGGACGGCAAGATGGTACGCCATGGCGTGTCCGGACGGCCGGCGAGGATGGCAAAGTTGAGAGTGTGCAGGAGCAGCCCGTACAGGAAACCCCTCCGCGCGGAACTGAAAGGCACGGAGGGGATTTCCCGAGGCGGCTCAAGTTGTGAGGCGCCGGCCCCCGAGGGAGGTTCCGGGGTTTGGCGCCGATGAGAAATTCCGTCCGGACGGGGGTCAGTTCGGACGGGATCTCCCCACATGCTTGAGCCTCCTCGATGCACCTAACAGAGTCAGGGCCCAAAGCTGTTTTTAGCGACTCGATGGCTTCGGCCGCGTGGCGGACGTTGGCTGAATTTAGGCGCCGCGCCAGCGTGTCTGGCGCCATCCAGCCCGCTCCTCCGCCATCGAGCAGGTCCCTGACCCTGGTCACCTCACCAGCCACAGCCCTCTCATCCGACCGCCACATAAAACCTCGGCCGTGGAGGTACGGATTTCCGAGCAGCAGCTCCTGCAGGACGGCCGCCACTCCAGCCGGCGGAGAGCTGTGCTTGGTGGAGACTTTGTTCCAGACCCTGATGAGTTCCTTGTAAAAGACAGGCAGCTCACGGAGGGCGGTCCTGACACCCCCCAAGTTCACAAACAGGAGCTGCGTGTCGTAATTGAGGTCGCGCTGCTGGTGGAAGAAATACCTCGCCAGAGCACACCACCTAGGAGGGGGCTCGACGTAAAGGTATCTCTGCAGGGTCTGAAGACGGAAAGTCGCGAGCTGGGCGCTGACGCACACCAACGACTGACCGCCCTCCTCAAGCGGGAGACTCAAGACCGCAGCAGAGACCCAGTGCTTCCTGTTGTTCCAGAAGAAGTCCACCAGCTTCTTCTGTATCTTGGCGACAAACGCAGGGGTAGGGGTCAAAGTGACCAGCCGGTACCACAACATTGCGGCCACCAGCTGGTTTATGACTAGCGCTCGACCCCTGTAGGACAGCACTCGGAGCAGTCCTGTCCAGCGCCCTCGGCGAGCGGCGACCTTGGCCTCCAGCTCCTGCCAGTTCGCCGGCCAGGCTCCCTCGTCGGGGCTAAGGTAGACTCCCAGATAGAGGAGATGGGTCGTGCTCCAGGCAAAAGGCCTGAGCTCCTCCGGCAGGGAGTCCACCCGCCACTGACCCACCAGGAGTCCGGAACATTTCTCCCAGTTGATCCTGGCGGAGGACGCGGCCGAGTAAATCTCCTGGCACTCACGCATCCTCCGCAGGTCAGCGGGATCCTCTACCGCGAGGAGCACGTCATCGGCGTAAGCCGAGAGGATGACCTCCACGCCCGGCCCTTGCAGAGCCAGTCCCGTCAACCTCGTCCGCAAGAGGCGCAGGAAAGGCTCCAAGCAAACGGCGTATAACTGGCCGGACATGGGGCATCCCTGGCGCACCCCTCTCCTAAAATGAAGGGGCGCCGTCAAGGACCCGTTAACCTTAATCAGACACTCCGCGGCGGCGTACAAAAGTCGGATCCGGGCGACGAAATGCGTCCCGAACCCGAAAGCGCGCAGAGTTCCGAGCAGATAGTCGTGATCCACCCTGTCGAACGCCTTCTCTTGGTCGAGGGATAGGAAGGCGACCAACAGACCAGCCTCCTGGGAACAATGGATGAGGTCCCGGACCAGATGGATGTTATCGTGGATTGTCCGGCCCGGGATCGTGTAGGACTGGTCGGGGTGGATCATGTGGTCCAGCACGGCACCAAGGCAAGCAGACATCGCCCTGGCGAAGATTTTGTAGTCCGTGCTGAGGAGGGAGACCGGGCGCCAGTTCTTAAGGAGGCGGAGATCGCCCTTCTTAGGCAGCAGGACGATGACTGCCCTGCGCCAAGAGAGGGGCATCTCCCCGGTCGCCAGACTTTACCCCAGGACCCGCGCGTAGTCGCCCCCCAGGACTTCCCAGAATGCCCTGTGGAACTCCACGGTCAGCCCGTCCAGCCCCGGGGATTTTCCCCTCGAAAGCCGGTCGAGGGCACCGGTTAGCTCCGCCAGGCTTAGCGGAGCTTCCAAATTTTCGGCGCCCTCCGGGCTGACCTTCGGCAGGTCCTCCCACAAAACTCTACGCGCTTCCTCGCTGGACGGATCCGGAGAGAACAGAGCCCCGTAATATTCACGGACCCTGTTGTTGACGCCCTCCGGATCCGAGACGAGAGAGCCGTCGTCGGCCAGCAGCGTCAAGAGCTGCTTACGGACACTCTGCCTTTTTTCCAGCGAGTAGAAGAAGGGGGAGCCGCGGTCCAGATCCCGCAGGAACCGGATCCGCGACCTCACGAACGCGCCTCGGGACCCGACGAGCTGCAGGTCCTTCAGCGCGGCCTTCTTCGCTTCGTACACCATCCGCAGGGCCGGGTCCTGGACGACTTGACCGAGACGGGCTTCCAGGTCGAGCACCTCTTTTTCCAGGCGCCCGACTCTGGACGCCCGCCTCTTGGTCGACCCCCTCGCGTACTCTTGACAGAAGACGCGGACGTGAGCCTTGCCCACGTCCCACCATAGCCTCAAGGAGGGGAAGCCCCCCTGCTTCTTCTCCAGTCGGACCAGAATCGACGGAACGAGTCCTGGAACCGCACGTCCTCCAGCAGCCGGTTGTTAAAGTGCCAGTACGCGGACCCCGTCCTCGCGCGGAGCGAAGCGAGCTCCGCCCACACCAGGTGGTGGTCCGAACACGGCACCGGCTGCATGGAGGCCGCCGGGACGCAGGAAACGTACGCCCGAGACACGTAAAGGCGGTCGACTCTGGACCATCCTACTCCAGGCCTCACCCAAGTAAAGGCGCTGGAGTCGGGGTGGAGATTTCACCAGACGTCCACCAAGTCGAAGGACCTGACCAGGTTCCTCAACTTCTCCATCGCCGTCATGCACTGCGGTGCACCGGAGCGGTCCCTCGCCTCGAGGGTGCAGTTAAAATCCCCCCCGAGGACAATGCAGTCGCCGACGTCGTCGGAGCCAAGAAGAGCGGACACCTCTTCAAAGAAGCGCGTTTGCTGCGGGCCGGGCTGAGGGGCGTACACGTTCACGAGATGGAGCGGCACGTCCCCCAGGCGAACCGTTACGTGCAGCAAGCGGCCTGGCATGGGCTCCTCGACCCCCAAGATCTCCGGCTGAAAATGCGGGCCCAGCAAGATGGCCACCCCACTAGAAATGGCGGTGAGGTGGCTCATGCGGACCTCTCCTTGCCATTCCAGGAGCCACGTGGCTTCGTCTCCTGGAACGGTGTGGGTTTCTTGCAGGAAGCACACCGCATATTTCCCCTCCCGCAGGAGCGAAAAATTGTCAAATCTACGGCGTGCCCCTCTGCCGCCGTTGATGTTGAGGCTGGCTATGGTTATCTTCATGGCAAAAGCATAGTGCAACCTCTACCTTAACCTATTGTGGGGGAGGGAGCGGAATCTTTTGTTGAACTCCGCTCCCTCCGCAGCCCAGCGAGGAGTCCCTCGAGCTCGCGCAGCTCAAGGTGTTGCTCCTTTGTCAAGGGCCCGCCCGCGGCCAAGGACCATTTTTCCAGGGCCAGTCGGGCTTGGTTGCAGCGACCCCGGCTCTGGGCCAAAAAGTCCCGGAGTTCCTTTTCAGGAATGAGGATGGTCTCGGCGGCGGCCGCGAGCAGATCCACCGCCTCGCTGGCGGTGGTCTCTAGGTTTTCACCCGCGTCCCCCACCGAATCCCCGTCCTCCTCCGGGAGGTGGCCGCCAGCAGCCGGCCCATCGACCGCACAAGGTACGGCAAATGACCCGGCCGCTCCAACCGGCCCTGGCTCTGCCCCGATCCCACCCCCAGGATCGTCGGCAGAGGAGTCCCCACTGGGCTCTTTTAAAAATGGTGCTGGGTCGGGAAATGACAGCGGAAGGGGTTCCCCCTCCGCCCCAGGAACCGGGGAACAAGGAGAGACCCGGCCATAGGAAATCCCCAGGCTCCCCAAGTGCTCCAGCTCCAAAGTAAGGGGCGAGGGTGGGTGTTCCTCCCCCTCCCCGCTGCCACCCCCCGGCCCAGCATGTACAGTATCATTAAAATCATTAATTTCATTTTCTGCCGGGTCGAGCGACTCCCGGGGGAAGTTGGATAATAGCTGGACGGGCTTAGGTTCGGCCTTTTCGGCCCCGCCCGCCTCAGTCCCCGGGACGCCCGGCCCGGCGGCAATGCATTCCTCCGCGGTCCCCACGTCCCCCACGACAGGCAGATCTTCCACGCCATCCCCGGGAGGCAGAGGCTGGGCAGCCTCGACTGTCTCACCCTCCCCAGGGACAGACTCCTTCCGCCTACGGCGCTGCTTGGGGGCGCTGGTGGGGGACGCGGGACACGCGGCGGGCACCGACTCCTCTGCGGAGGGATGTTGTTCCCCCTCCGCCTCATCGGAGCGGCGCCTCCTTTTGTTGCTGGGGGTGCGCTGAGGCAGGGAGACCTCCATGTCTGCCGCGGCCTCCCGCTCCACCCCCCCCTTTTCCTTTTCTTGCCCTCGCCCGAGCCCCTCTGCGGTATTGGTCAAGGGCTCGGGCACGGGCTCAGGGCACCCTGCGCTCGCCGGTGACTGGGTTGGGCTGAGCGCGGTGGTCAATCTTTCCGCGCACTGAGGGGACCCGCCTCTAGATGTTTCACCTTATTCCGCGCCTTCTTTCCGGTCGGACGCTCTCCCTCCCCCCCGCCGGAGGCCGTGAAAACAAAGGCCCCCGACGATGCCCGCGCACCTACGGCTCCCGGCACGCGGACGCAACTAGGGGGAGGGGTGGCGGCGGCGCCAGCCTTGGCCGCCTTCGGTGGTTTGGTGGCCTTGGAGGCGGGGTAGTTCTTACGAACATGCCCCACCTCCCTACAGGCATGGCACCGCACGCCGTCCGACGTCCAGAAGACGCGGTCGGCAGTCCCCTCGTGCACCACATTAAATGATCCCTCCGTCGTCTCCTCCCGCGCCAGCCGGACAAAGGCCGAGCGGTATGGGGTTGATCCCCGACCTTACCTCCCCCAGTTGGTGTAGGTGAGGGAGGAGGAGCTCAGCGGGAACAAAGGGCGGGACGTTTGATACGATGACCCTCTGCGCGGTGGCCTCGAGAGGGTCCACCGGCAGGAACGTCCCGCCCACCGTGAGCCCCTTTTCGAGGGCCAGGGACACCGCCCGCTCCGACCCCAGGAAGAACACGGCCTTCCCAGATATCTTGGAGGCTGCGACAATGGCCGAGGGGCCGACTACCCCAGCCATCGCCCACACGCACTCCTCGATGCTCATTGTGGGGTGAGTGTAGCTCTTGACCCCGTGTTTCTTTGTTATAAGTCTGAATGGTGGCAGGGCAGCGGGTGGCGCAGGAGGTGCCGTGGAAGCGGTTGCCACCTGCGCATATGTCTTCGCTGGCCCTGCCACCGACGTGGATGGGGTCGCCCATCACGGGGTCCCTTTAAGGGCTACACCCACCCCAAAGTCACAGGCCTTAATGGTCTTAATTAGGCCTCGTTTGATTAGACTGAGCAGAGGAGCTCTTAACGAGGCACACCTCTCCCCTAGTTGGCAATTGGGGAGGGGCCTTGCTCCCTCTGCTCAGTTGTCTCAATTTTTATATTTTTTTAAATTAATTTGGGAAGAAGGGGTCTCAGAGCGAGAGGGGAGAAACAGAGTAACAGAGAAAGAGAGAGGGGGGTGGGAAGGGTAGTCTTTTGGATGGTCTTCGGGTGAGGGGAGAAGATGTCTTCACCTGGGGCAGCTAGAGCCACCAGGCACACACTCCTAATGATGTTAAATAAGTGGTAAATAAACTCTTCAGCCTGGTAGATCCAGCTATCCCAGGCTAAGCAATTGGGGGGGGTGGGGTTCAATTGTGTGTGGGGCCCAGTTGTAAGCAAGGCCCCCACACACACTTCCACACACACACACCCCCCGCGATGTTCCGGCCCTCAGTGGCTCAGTGGTCTTCTTTCCTCCCCCCACCGATACAACAAAGTCTTTTTGGGAAATGCACCCACACTCACCTATAGAAATGGTAGAGTCTCCCTCCTTCCACACTGGATGTTTGTTGTTGGTCTTTCCCCCTCTCTCCAACTCTTTGCAGAAATGGTAAAAAGTAGTAAAAGTTTTCTGCTTTTTCCTCCTCTCCCTCTGGGTGAAAGTTGGTGGTGAAGCCCCTTCCTTCCTTCTCTTCCTGGGCTGTTCTCAGGGCTCTCCAGGCAGGAGCAAAAGTTGGTAGCTGCTCCTCTCCTCACTGCAGCTCAGCTCCAACTGAGCAGGACACGCCTCCACTGCTCCACGATTGGTCCTTGTGCATGAAACTCTTTTAGAGTCTACCTACAAAACATAAAACATTAAACCGTGCCACCCGACCTGGGTGACAAACCAGCCATTTACAAGGTCCTTTTTTTCCTTTTTTTTGTTTTTTCTGTGTTTTTCTTTTTTTTTTGTTTTTTTTTTTGGGCATTAAAATCACAATTTTCCCAGTGCCCCCTATAAAAGGGAAGGGGACAATAAAAGCACCGGCAATTAAAACAAATTAAACTTTAAAACGTAAAATCAAATTAAAATTTGGTTGCCGGGCGTGATGATGCACTCCTGTCCCTCCGGTGCCCAACTCTCGCGGAAGGCCGCGAGCGTACCGGTGGACACCGCGTGCTCCATCTCCAAGGACACCCTGGACCGGTTGTAAGAGCGGAAGAGAGGCAGGCAGTCAGGTTGAATGACCCCCTCGACCGCCCGCTGCCTGAACCGGCTGATGGCACCCTTGGCCGTGCCCAGGAGCAGTCCTACGAGGAGGCCTTCGGAGCTACCCACTCCCCTCCGCACAGGGTGCCCAAAGATCAGGAGAGTGGGACTGAACTGCAGCCAGAATTTCAGGAGCAGCCCCTTCAAATAATGGAACAGGGGCTGCAACCTCGTGCACTCAATAAAAACATGGAACACGGACTCCTCCAGACCGCAGAAATTGCAAGCGGCCTGGGAGTCCGTGAACCGGCTTAAAAATTTGTTGCACGGCACTGCTCCGTGCACCACTCTCCAGGCCAAGTCCCCGACGAATAGTGGGAGGACCCCTGCGTAGAGTGCCCTCCATCGGGGACCCCCGCCTCCTCCGGACGGCAAGATGGTACGCCATGGCGAGTCTGGACGGCAGGCGAGGATGGCAAAGTTGAGAGTGTGCAGGAGCAGCTCGTACAAGAAACCCCTCCGCGCGGAACTGAAAGGCACGGAGGGGATTTCCCCGAGGCGGCTCAAGTTGTGAGGCGCCGGCCCCCGAGGGAGGTTCCGGGGTTTGGCCCCGATGAGGAATTCCGTCCGGACGGGGATCTCCCCACGTGCTTGAGCCTCCTCGATGCACCTAACGGAGTCAGGGCCCAGAGCTGTTTTTAGCGACTCGATGGCATCGGCCGCGTGGCGGACGTTGGCAGACTTTAGGCGCCGCGCCAGCGTGTCTGGTGCCATCCAGCCCGCTCCTCCGCCATCGAGCAGGTCCCTGACCCTGGTCACCTCACCAGCCACAGCCCTCTCTTCCGACCGCAACATAAAACCTCGGTCGTGGAGGTACGGATTCCCGAGCAGCGGCTCCTGCAGGACAGCCGCCACTCCAGCCGGCGGAGAGCTGCGCTTGGTGGAGACTTTGTTCCAGACCCTGATGAGTTCCTTGTAAAAGACAGGCAGCTCCCGGAGGGCGGTCCTGACACCCCCCAAGTTCACAAACAGGAGCTGCATGTCGTAATTGAGGTCGCGCTGCTGGCGGAAGAAATACGTCGCCAGAGCGCACCACCTAGGAGGGGGCTCGACGTAAAGGTATCTCTGCAGGGTCTGAAGATGGAAAGTCATGAGCTGGGCGCTGACGCACACCAACGACTGACCGCCCTCCTCAAGCGGGAGACTCAAGACCGCAGCAGAGACCCAGTGCTTCCTGTTGTTCCAGAAGAAGTCCACCGGCTTCTTCTGTATCTTGGCGACAAACGCAGGGGGAGGAGTCAAAGTGACCAGCCGGTACCACAACATTGCGGCCACCAGCTGGTTTATGACTAGCGCTCGACCCCTGTAGGACAGCACGCAGAGCAGTCCTGTCCAGCGCCGTGGCGAGCGGCGACCTTGGCCTCCAGCTCCTGCCAGTTCGCCGGTCAGGCTCCCTCGTCGGGGCTAAGGTAGACTCCCAGATAGAGGACATGGGTCGTGCTCCAGGCAAAGGGCCTGAGCTCCTCCGGCAGGGAGTCCACCCGCCACTGACCCACCAGGAGTCCGGAACATTTCTCCCAGTTGATCCTGGCGGAGGACGCGGCCGAGTAAATCTCCTGGCATTCACGCATCCTCCGCAGGTCAGCGGGATCCTCTACCGCGAGGAGCACGTCATCGGCGTAAGCCGAGAGGACGACCTCCACGCCCGGCCCTTGCAGAGCCAGTCCCATCAACCTCGTCCGCAAGAGGCGCAGGAAAGGCTCCGCGCAAACGGCGTATAACTGGCCGGACATGGGGCATCCCTGGCGCACCCCTCTCCTAAAGCGAGGGGGTGCCGTCAAGGACCCGTTAACCTTAATCAGTCACTCCGCGGCGGCATACAAAAGTCGGATCCGGGCGACGAAATGCGTCCCGAACCCGAAAGCGCGCAGAGTTCCGAACAGATAGTCGTGATCCACCCTGTCGAACGCCTTCTCTTGGTCGAGGGATAGGAAGGCGACCGACAGACCAGCCTCCTGGGAACAATGGATGAGGTCCCGGACCAGATGAATGCTATCGTGGATTGTCCGGCCCGGGACCGTGTAGGACTGGTCGGGGTGGATCATGTGGTCCAGCACGGCACCAAGGCGAGCAGACATCACCCTGGCGAAGATTTTGTAGTCCGTGCTGAGGAGGGAGACCGGGCGCCAGTTCTTAAGGAGGCGGAGATCGCCCTTCTTAGGCAGCAGGACGATGACTGCCCTGCGCCAAGAGAGGGGCATCTCCCCGGTCGCCAGACTTTCCCCCAGGACCCGCGCGTAGTCGCTCCCCAGGACGTCCCAGAACGCCCTGTGGAACTCCACGGTCAGCCCGTCCAGCCCCGGGGATTTTCCCCTCGAGAGCCGGTCGAGGGCACCGGTCAGCTCCGCCAGGCTTAGCGGAGCTTCCAGATTTTCGGCGCCCTCCGGGCTGACCATCGGCAGGTCCTCCCACAAAACTCTACGCGCTTCCTCGCTGGACGGATCCGGAGAGAACAGAGCCCCGTAATATTCACGGGCCCTGTTGTTGACGCCCTCCGGATCCGAGACGAGAGAGCCGTCGTCGGCCAGCAGCGTCAAGAGCTGCTTACGGACACTCTGCCTTTTTTCCAGCGAGTAGAAGAAGGGGGAGCCGCGGTCCAGATCCCGCAGGAACCGGATCCGCGACCTCACGAACGCGCCTTGGGACCCGACGAGCTGCAGGTCCTTCAGCGCGGCCTTCTTCGCTTCGTACACCGTCCGCAGGGCCGGGTCCTGGACGACTTGACCGAGACGGGCTTCCAGGTCGAGCACCTCTTTTTCTAGGCACCCGACTCTGGCCGCCCGCCTCTTGGTCGACCCCCTCGCGTACTCTTGACAGAAGACGCGGACCTGAGCCTTGCCCACGTCCCACCATAGCCTCAAGGAGGGGAAGCCCCCCTGCTTCCTTCTCCAGTCGGACCAGAATCGACGGAACGAGTCCTGGAACCGCACGTCCTCCAGCAGCCGGTTGTTAAAATGCCAGTACGCGGACCCCGTCCTCGCGCGGAGCGAAGCGAGCTCCGCCCACACCAGGTGGTGGTCCGAACACGGCACCGGCCGCATGGAGGCCGCCGGGATGCAGGAAACGTACGCCCGAGACACGTAAAGGCGGTCGACTCTGGACCATCCTACTCCAGGCCTCACCCAAGTAAAGGCGCTGGAGTCGGGGTGGAGATTTCGCCAGACGTCCGCCAAGTCGAAGGACCCGACCAGGTCCCTCAACTTCTCCATCGCCGTCATGCACTGCGGGGCACCGGAGCGGTCCCTCGCCTCGAGGGTGCAGTTAAAATCCCCCCCGAGGACAATGCAGTCGCCGACGTCGACGGAGCCAAGAAGAGCGGACACTTCTTCGAAGAAGCGCGTTTGCTGCGGGCCGGGCTGAGGGGCGTACACGTTCATGAGATGGAGCGGCACGTCCCCCAGGCGAACCGTTATGAGCAACAAGCGGCCTGGCACGGGCTCCTCGACCCCCAAGATCTCCGGCTGAAAATGCGGGCCCAGCAAGATGGCCACCCCACTAGAAGTAGCGGTGAGGTGGCTCAAGCGGACCTCTCCTTGCCATTCCAGGAGCCACGTGGCTTCGTCTCCCGGAACGGTGTGGGTTTCTTGCAGGAAGCACACCGCATATTTCCCCTCCCGCAGGAGCGAAAAATTGTTAAATCTACGGCGTGCCTCTTTGCTGCCGTTGATGTTGAGGCTGGCTATGGTTATCTTCATGACTCGAGCATAGTGCAACCTCTACCTTAACCTATTGTGTGGGGGGGAGTGGAGTCGTTTGTTGAACTCCGCTCCTTCAGCAGCCCAGCGAGGAACTTTTTGAGCCGGCGCAGCTCAAGGCCTTGAGCCTTTGATAAGGGCCCACCCGCGGCCATGGTTTTAGCGGCGGCGCGGACGGACGCGACGAGCAGCCCGGCTCGGACCATCTTTCCAGGGCCAGACGGGCTTGGTCGCGGCGACCCCGGCACTGGACCAAAAAGTCCCGGAGTTCCTCTGCGGGAATGAGGAGGGTCTCAGTGGCGGCCGCGAGCAGATCCACCGCCTCACTGGCGATGGACTCGAGATCTTCACCCGCGTCCTCCACCGAGTCCCTGTCCCCCTCCAGGAGGTCGCCGCTAGCAGCCGGCCCGTCGACCGCACGAGGTACGGCAAACGGCCCGGCCGCTCCATCTGGCCCTGGCTCTGCCCCGATCCCACCCCCAGGATCGTCGGCAGAGGAGTCCCCACTGGGCTCTTTTAAAATTGGTGCTGGGTCGGGAAGCGACAGCGGAAGGGGTTCCTCCTCCGCCCCAGGAGCCGGGGAACACGGAGAGACCTGGTTTAGGAAGTTCTCCAGGTTCACCAAGTCCCTCAGCTCCAAAGTAGGGGGCGAGGGTTGTTGTTCTTCCCCCTCCCCGCCACCACCCCCCGGCCCAGCGTGTGGATGTATGTTAAAATTGGCATTTTCAGTTTCTGCCGAGTCGAGCAAATCCCGGGGCAATTTGGGTATTGGCTGGGCGGGCTCAGGTTCGGCCTTTTCGGCCCCGCCCGCCTCAGTCCCCAGGACGCTCGAACCGGCGGCTACGCATTCTTCCGCTGGCCCCACGCCCCCCACGACAGGCAGATCTTCCACGCCCTCCCCAGGAGGCAGCGGCTGGGCAGCCTCGACTGCCTCACCCTCCCCGGGGACAGACTCCTCGCGCCTGCAGCGCAATTTGGGGGCGCTGGTGGGGGACGGGGGACACGCGGCGGGCACCGCCTCCTCCGCGGAGGGATGTTGTTCCCCCTCCGCCTCATTGGGGCGGTGCCTCTTTTTGTTCCTGGGGGTGCGCGAAGGCAGGGAGACCTCCATGTCTGCCGAGGCCTCCCGCTCCGCCCCCCCCTTTTCCTTTTCTTGCCCGCGCCCGGGCCCCTCTGCGGTATTGGTCAAGGGCTCAGGCACGGGCTCAGGGCACCCCGCGTTAGCCGGTGACGGTGTTGGGCTGAGCGCGGTGGTCAAATTTTCTGGCGCACTGAGGGGATCCGCCTCTGGATGTTTTGCCTTCTTCCGCGCCTTCTTTCCGGTCGGACGCTCTCCCTCCCCCCCGCCGGAGGCCGTGAAAACAAAGGCCCCCGGTGATGCCCGCGCACCTACGGCTCCCGGCACGCGGACGCAACTAGGGGGAAGGGTGGCGGCGGCGTCAGCCTTGGCCGCCTTCGGTGGTTTGGCGGCCTTGGAGGCATGGCACCGCACGCCGTCCGACGTCCAAAAGACGCTGTAGGCAGTCCCCTCGTGCACCACATTAAAATAACCCTCCGTCGTCTCCTCCCGCGCCAGCCGGACAAAGAGCTGGCGGCGGAAGGAGAACACGTGGCGCAGGCTGTTCTCCCGGAGGCCAAGCGGTATGCGGTTGATCCCCGACCTTACCTCCCCCAGTTGCTGTAGGTGAGGGAGGAGGAGCTCAGCGGGAACAAAGGGCGGGACGTTCAATATGATGACCCTCTGCGCGGTGGCCTCAAGAGGATCCACCGGCAGGAACGTCCCGCCCACCGTGAGCCCCTTTTCGAGGGCCAGGGACACTGCCCACTCCGACCCCAGGAAGAACACGGCCTTCCCAGACATCTTGGAGGCTGCGACAATGGCCGAGGGGCCGACTACCCCAGCCATCGCCCGCACGCACTCCTCGATGCTCATTGTGGGGTGAGTGTAGCTCTTGACCCCGTGTTTCTTAGTTATTAGTTTGAATGGTGGCAGGGCAGCAGGTGGCGCAGGAGGCACCGTGGATGTGGATGCCGCCTGCGCATAAGTCCTAGCTGGCCCTGCCACCAGCGTGGATGGGGTCGCCATCACGGGGTCCCTTTAAGGGCTACACCCACCCCAAAGTCACAGGCCTTAATGGTCTTAATTGGCCTCGTATTGAAAGACTGAGCAGAGGAGCTCTTAACGAGGCACACCTCTCCCCTAGTTGGCAATTGGGGAGGGGCCTTGCTCCCTCTGCTCAGTTGTTTTTTTTTGTTTGTTTTTTTGAAATTAGGAGTAAGGGCTCTCAGAGAGAGAGGGGAGAGACAGAGAGAGAGAGATAGAGAAAAGGGGGTGCAGGAAAAGAGGGAGGCTGCGAGGGCAGGTCTCCCCTCACAGCGATGGGTGGGTGTTTTTCTTGGGGTGCACTCCCCAGATGGCAAAACAAAACAAAAACACAGTCTTTGGGTTGGTCTTCAGGTGGGGGGAGAAGATGTCTTCACCTGGGGCAGCTAGAGCCAACCAGGCACACACTCCCAATGATGTTCTTAGGGTAATTTAAGAAATCTTCAGCCTGGTAGCTCCAGCTATCCCAGACTAGGCAAATGTGGGGGGGGGGCGGGGTTTCAATTGTGGGGGGGGCCTAGTTGTAAGCAAGGCCCCCACACACACTTCCACACACACACACACCCCCCGCGATGTTCCGGCCCTCAGTGGTCTTCTTTCCTCCCCCCACCGATACAACAAAGTCTTTTAGGGAAATGCACCCACACCCACCTGTAGAATGGTAGAGTCTCCCTCCTTCCACACTGGATGTTGTTGTTGTTGGTCTTTCCCCCTCTCTCCAACTCTTTGCAGAAATGATAAATTGTTGTTAAAAAGTTTTCTTTTCTCCTCCTCTCCCTCTGGGTGAAAGTTGGTGGTGAAGCCCCTTCCTTCCTTCTCTTCCTGGGCTGTTCTCAGGGCTCTCCAGGCAGGAGCAAAAGTTGGTAGCTGCTCCTCTCCTCACTGCAGCTCAGCTCCAACTGAGCAGGACACGCCTCCACTGCTCCACGATTGGTCCTTGTGCATGAAACTCTTTTGAGTTTACCTGAAAATAAACATAAACATTAAAACCATGCCACCCGCCTGGGTGACACAGCAGACATTTTCAAGGCCTCTTTTTTTTTTTCTTTTGGGTTTTTTTGGGGCGCTAAAATCAAATTTTTCCAGTGCCCTCTATAAAAGGGGAGGGGGACACTAAAAGCACCGGCAATGAAAACAAATTAAACTTTGAAACGTAAAATCAAATTAAAATTTGGTTGCCGGGCGTGATGATGCACTCCAGTCCCTCCGGTGCCCACCTCTCGCGGAAGGCCGCGAGCGTACCGGTGGACACCGCATGCTCCATCTCCAAGGACATCCTGGACCAGATGTAAGAGCGGAAGAGAGGCAGGCAGTCAGGTTGAACGACCCCCTCGACCGCCCGCTGCCTGGACCGGCTGATGGCACCCTTGGCCGTGCCCAGGAGCAGTCCTACGAGGAGGCATTCGGACCTACCCTTACCCTCCGCACAGGGTGCCCAAAGATCAGGAGAGTGGGACTGAAGTGCAGCCAGAATTTCAGGAGCAGCCCCTTCAAATAATGGAACAGGGGCTGCAACCTCGTGCACTCAATAAAAACATGGAACACGGACTCCTCCAGACTGCAGAAATTGCAGGCGGCCTGGGAGTCCGTGAACCGGCTTAAAAATTTATTGCACGGCACTGCTCCATGCACCACCCTCCAGGCCAAGTCCCCGATGAATAGTGGGAGGACCCCTGCGTAGAGTGCCCTCCATCGGGGACCCCCGCCTCCTCCGGACGGCAAGATGGTACGCCATGGCGTGTCCGGACGGCCGGCGAGGATGGCAAAGTTGAGAGTGTGCAGGAGCAGCCCTTACAGGAAACCCCTCCGCGCGGAACTGAAAGGCACGGAGGGGATTTCCCCGAGGTGGCTCAAGTTGTGAGGCGCCGGCCCCCGAGGGAGGTTCCGGGGTTTGGCGCCGATGAGGAATTCCGTCCGGACGGGGGTCAGTTCGGACGGGATCTCCCCACGTGCTTGAGCCTCCTCGATGCACCTAACGGAGTCAGGGCCCAGAGCTGTTTTTAGCGACTCGATGGCATCGGCCGCGTGACGGACGTTGGCAGAGTTTAGGCGCCGCGCCAGCGTGTCTGGCGCCATCCAGCCCGCTCCTCCGCCATCGAGCAGGTCCCTGACCCTGGTCACCTCACCAGCCACAGCCCTCTCTTCCGACCACCACATAAAACCTCGGTCGTGGAGATACGGATTCCCGAGCAGCGGCTCCTGCAGGACAGCCGCCACTCCAGCCGGCGGAGAGCTGCGCTTGGTGGAGACTTTGTTCCAGACCCTCATGAGTTCCCTGTAAAAGACAGGCAGCTCCCGGAGGGCGGTCCTGGCACCCCCCAAGTTCACAAACAGGAGCTGCGTGTCATAATTGAGGTCGCGCTGCTGGCGGAAGAAATACCTCGCCAGAGCACACCACCTAGGAGGGGGCTCGACGTAAAGGTATCTCTGCAGGGTCTGAAGACGGAAAGTCGCGAGCTGGGCGCTGACGCACACCAACGACTGACCGCCCTCCTCAAGCGGGAGACTCAAGACCGCAGCAGAGACCCAGTGCTTCCTGTTGTTCCAGAAGAAGTCCACCGGCTTCTTCTGTATCTTGGCGACAAACGCAGGAGGAGGGGTCAAAGTGACCAGCCGGTACCACAACATTGCGGCCACCAGCTGGTTTATGACTAGCGCTCGACCCCTGTAGGACAGCACTCGGAGCAGTCCTGTCCAGCGCCCTAGGCGAGCGGCGACCTTGGCCTCCAGCTCCTGCCAGTTCGCCGGCCAGGCTCCCTCGTCGGGGCTAAGGTAGACTCCCAGATAGAGGAGATGGGTCGTGCTCCAGGCAAAAGGCCTGAGCTCCTCCGGCAGGGAGTCCACCCGCCACTGACCCACCAGGAGTCCGGAACATTTCTCCCAGTTGATCCTGGTGGAGGACGCGGCCGAGTAAATCTCCTGACACTCACGCATCCTCCGCAGGTCAGCGGGATCCTCTACCGCGAGGAGCACGTCATCGGCGTAAGCCAAGAGGACGACCTCCACGCCCGGCCCTTGCAGAGCCAGTCCCGTCAACCTCGTCCGCAAGAGGCACAGGAAAGGCTCCACGCAAACGGCGTATAACTGGCCGGACATGGGGCATCCCTGGCGCACCCCTCTCCTAAAGCGAAGGGGCGCCGTCAAGGATCCGTTAACCTTAATCAGACACTCCGCAGCGGCGTACAAAAGACGGATCCGGGCGACGAAATGCGTCCCGCACCCGAAAGCGCGCAGAGTTCCGAGCAGATAGTCGTGATCCACCCTGTCGAACGCCTTCTCTTGGTCGAGGGATAGGAAGGCGACCGACAGACCAGCCTCCTGGGAACAATGGATGAGGTCCCGGACCAGATGGATGTTATCGTGGATTGTCCGCCCGGGACCGTGTAGGACTGGTCGGGGTGGATCATGTGGTCCAGCACGGCACCAAGGCGAGCAGACATTGCCCTGGCGAAGATTTTGTAGTCCGTGCTGAGGAGGGAGACCGGGCGCCAGTTCTTAAGGAGGCGGAGATCGCCCTTCTTAGGCAGCAGGACGATGACTGCCCTGCACCAAGAGAGGGGCATCTCCCCGGTCGCCAGACTTTCCCCCAGGACCCGCGCGTAGTCGCTCCCCAGGACGTCCCAGAACGCCCTGTGGAACTCCACGGTCAGCCCGTCCAGCCCCGGGGATTTTCCCCTCGAGAGCCGGTCGAGGGCACCGGTCAGCTCCGCCAGGCTTAGCGGAGCTTCCAAATTTTCGGCGCCCTCCGGGCTGACCTTCGGCAGGTCCTCCCACAAAACTCTACGCGCTTCCTCGCTGGACGGATCCGGAGAGAACAGAGCCCCGTAATATTCACGGGCCCTGTTGTTGACGCCCTCCGGATCGGAGACGAGAGAGCCGTCGTCGGCCAGCAGCGTCAAGAGCTGCTTACGGACACTCTGCCTTTTTTCGAACGAGTAGAAGAAGGGGGAGCCGCGGTCCAGATCTCGCAGGAACCGGATCCGCGACCTCACGAACGCGCCTCGGGACCCGACGAGCTGCAGGTCCTTCAGCGCGGCCTTCTTCGCTTCGTACACCGTCCGCAGGGCCGGGTCCTGGACGACTTGACCGAGACGGGCTTCCAGGTCGAGCACCTCTTTTTCTAGGCACCCGAGTCTGGCCGCCCGCCTCTTGGTCGACCCCCTCGCGTCCTCTTGACAGAAGACACGGACGTGAGCCTTGCCCACGTCCCACCATAGCCTCAAGGAGGGGAAGCCCCCCTGCTTCCTTCTCCAGTCGGACCAGAATCGACGGAACGAGTCCTGGAACCGCACGTCCTCCAGCAGCCGGTTGTTAAAGTGCCAGTACGCGGACCCCGTCCTCACGCGGAGCGAAGCGAGCTCCGCCCACACCAGGTGGTGGTCCGAACACGGCACCGGCCGCATGGAGGCTGCCGGGTCGCAGGAAACGTACGCCCGAGACACGTAAAGGCGGTCGACTCTAGACCATCCAACTCCAGGCCTCACCCAAGTAAAGGCGCTGGAGTCGGGGTGGAGATTTCACCAGACGTCCACCAAGTCGAAGGACCCGACCAGGTCCCTCAACTTCTCCATCGCCGTCATGCACTGCGGGGCACCGGAGCGGTCCCTCGCCTCGAGGGTGCAGTTAAAATCCCCCCCGAGGACAATGCAGTCGCCGACGTCGACGGAGCCAAGAAGAGCGGACACCTCTTCAAAGAAGCGCGTTTGCTGCGGGCCGGGCTGAGGGGCGTACACGTTCACGAGATGGAGCGGCACGTCCCCCAGGCGAACCGTTACGTGCAGCAAGCGGCCTGGCACGGGCTCCTCGACCCCCAAGATCTCCGGCTGAAAATGCGGGCCCAGCAAGATGGCCACCCCACTAGAAATGGCGGTGAGGTGGTTCATGCGGACCTCTCCTTGCCATTCCAGGAGCCACGTGGCTTCGTCTCCCGGAACGGTGTGGGTTTCTTGCAGGAAGCACACCGCATATTTCCCCTCCCGCAGGAGCGAAAAATTGTCAAATCTACGGCGTGCCCCTCTGCCGCCGTTGATGTTGAGGCTGGCTATGGTTATCTTCATGGCAAAAGCATAGTGCAACCTCTACCTTAACCTATTGTGGGGGAGGGAGCGGAGTCTTTTGTTGAACTCAGCTCCCTCCGCAGCCCAGCGAGGAGTCCCTCGAGCTCGCGCAGCTCAAGCTGTTGCGCCTTTGTCAAGGGCCCGCCCGCGGCCAAGGTTTTGACGGCGGCGCGGACGGACCCCTTGATCAGCTCTAGCTCGGACCATTTTTCCAGGGCCAGTCGGGCTTGGTTGCAGCGACCCCGGCTCTGGGCCAAAAAGTCCCGGAGTTCCTTTGCAGGAATGAGGATGGTCTCGGCGGCGGCCGCGAGCAGATCCACCGCCTCGCTGGCGGTGGTCTCTAGGTTTTCACCCGCGTCCACCACCGAGTCCCCGTCCTCCTCCGGGAGGTGGCCGCCAGCAGCCGGCCCATCGACCGCACAAGGTACGGCAAATGACCCGGCCGCTCCAACCGGCCCTGGCTCTGCCCCGATCACACCCCCAGGATCGTCGGCAGAGGAGTCCCCACTGGGCTCTTTTAAAAATGGTGCTGGGTCGGGAAATGACAGCGGAAGGGGTTCCCCCTCCGCCCCAGGAACCGGGGAACAAGGAGAGACCTGGCCATAGGAAATCCCCAGGCTCCCCAAGTGCTTCAGCTCCAAAGCAAGGGGCGAGGGTGGGTGTTCCTCCCCCTCCCCGCTGCCACCCCCCGGCCCAGCATCTACAGTGTCATAAAAAACATTTGTTTCGGTTTCTGCCGGGTCGAGCGACTCCCGGGGGAAGTTGGGTATTGGCTGGGCGGGCTCAGGTTCGGCCTTTTCGGCCCCGCCCGCCTCAGTCCCCGGGACGCCCGGCCCGGCGGCAATGCATTCCTCCGCGGTCCCCACTCCCCCCACGACAGGCAGATCTTCCACGCCATCCCCGGGAGGCAGCGGCTGGGCAGCCTCGACTGTCTCACCCTCCCCGGGGACAGACTCCTCCCGCCTACGGCGCTGCTTGGGGGCGCTGGTGGGGGACGCGGGACACGCGGCGGGCACCGACTCCTCCGCGGAGGGATGTTGTTCCCCCTCCGCCTCAACGGAGCGGCGCCTCCTTTTGTTGCTGGAGGTGCGCTGAGGCAGGGAGACCTCCATGTCTGCCGAGGCCTCCCGCTCCGCCCCCCCCTTTTCCTTTTCTTGCCCGCGCCCGGGCCCCTCTGCGGTGTTGTTCAAGGGCTCGGGCACGGGCTCAGGGCACCCCGCGCTCGCCGGTGGCTGGGTTGGGCCGAGCGCGGTGGTCAATCTTTCTGGCGCACTGAGGGGACCCAACTCTCGATGTTTCTCCTTGTTCCGCGCCTTCTTTCCGTTCGGACGCTCTCCCTCCCCCCCGCCGGAGGCCCCAAAAACAAAGGCCTCCGACGATGCCCGCGCACCTACGGCTCACGGCACGCGGACGCAACTAGGGGGAGGGGTGGCGGCGGCGCCAGCCTTGGCCGCCTTCGGTGGTTTGGCGGCCTTGGAGGCGGGGCAGTTCTTGTGAACGTGCCCCACCTCCCTGCAGGCATGGCACCGCACGCCGTCCGACGTCCAAAAGACGCGGTAGGCAGTCCCCTCGTGCACCACATTAAAGTTCCCCTCCGTCGTCTCCTCCCGCGCCAGCCGGACAAAGAGCTGGCGGCGGAATTAGAACACGTGGCGCAGGCTGTTCTCCCTGAGGCCGAGCGGTATGGGGTTGATCCCCGACCTTACCTCCCCCAGTTGGTGTCGGTGAGGGAGGAGGAGCTCAGCGGGAACAAAGGGCGGGACGTTTGAAACGATGACCCTCTGCGCGGTGGCCTCGAGAGGGTCCACCGGCAGGAACGTCCCGCCCACCGTGAGCCCCTTTTCGAGGGCCAGGGACACCGCCCGCTCCGACCCCAGGAAGAAAACAGCCTTCCCAGACATCTTGGAGGCCGCGACAATGGCCGAGGGGCCAACTACCCCAGCCATCGCCCACACGCACTCCTCAATGCTCATTGTGGGGTGAGTTTAGCTCTTGACCCCGTGTTTTCTGGTAATTAATCTGAATGGTGGCAGGGCAGCGGGTGGCGCAGGAGGTGCCGTGGAAGCGGTTGCCACCTGCGCATATGTCTTCGCTGGCCCTGCCACCGGCGTGGATGGGGTCGCCATCACGGGTTCCCTTTAAGGGCTACACCCACCCCAAAGTCACAGGCCTTAATGGTCTTAATTGGCCTCTTATCTAAAAGACTGAGCAGAGGAGCTCTTAACGAGGCACCTCTTCCCTAGTTGGCAATTGGGGAGGGGCCTTGCTCCCTCTGCTCAGTTGTCTCAATTGTTTTGTTGGTTTTTTGTTTTTTTTAATTTAGGAGGAAGGGGTCTCAGAGAGAGAGGGGAGAAACAGAGAGTAACGGAGAAAGAGAGAGGGGGAAAGACCAAAACAACATCCAGTGTGGAAGGAGGGGGGTGGGAAGTGGGGGGGAACTGCGAGGGCAGGTCTCCCCTCGCAGCTGTGGGTGGGTGCACTCCCCAGATGGCAAAACACAAAAACACAGTCTTTGGATTGGTCTTCAGGTGGGGGGAGAAGACGTCTTCACCTGGGGCAGCTAGAGCCACCAGGCACACACTCCTAACGATGTTCAGTGGGTGATTAAAGAAATCTTCAGCCTGGTAGCTCCAGCTATCCCAGGCTAGGCAATTGGGGGGGGGGGGGTTCAGTTGTGTGTGGGGCCTAGTTGTAGCAAGGCCCCCACACACACTTCCACACACACACACCCCCCGCGATGTTCCGGCCCTCAGTGGTCTTCTTTCCTCCCCCCACCGATACAACAAAGTCTCTTGGCAAATGCACCCACACCCACCTGTAGAAATAGTAGAGTCTCCCTCCTTCCACACTGGATGTTGTTTTGGTCTTTCCCCCTCTCTCCAACTCCTTGTAGAAATGGTAAAAGTGAGTAAAAGTTTTCTTTTCTCCTCCTCTCCCTCTGGGTGAAAGTTGGTGGTGAAGCCCCTTCCTTCCTTCTCTTCCTGGGCTGTTCTCAGGGCTCTCCAGGCAGGAGCAAAAGTTGGTAGCTGCTCCTCTCCTCACTGCAGCTCAGCTCCAACTGAGCAGGACACGCCTCCACTGCTCCACGATTGGTCCTTGTGCATGAATCCCAAAAAGTTAGTTTGCAGGTGCAGCAGGTAATCAGGAATGCGAATGGAATGTTGGCCTTCATTGCGAGAGGGATGGAGTACAAAAGCAGGGAGGTCCTGCTGCAACTGTATTGGGTATTGGTGAGGCCGCACCTGGAGTACTGCATGCAGTTTTGGTCACCTTACTTAAGGAAGGATATACTAGCTTTGGAGGGGGTACAGAGACGATTCACTAGGCTGATTCCGGAGATGAGGGGGTTACCTTTTGATGATAGATTGAGTAGACTGGGTCTTTACTCGTTGGAGTTCAGAAGGATGATGGGTGATCTTATAGAAACACTTAAAATAATGAAAGGGATAGACAAGATAGAGACAGAGAGGTTGTTTCCACTGGTCGGGGAGACTAGAACTAGGGGGCACAGCCTCAAAATACGGGGGAGCCAATTTAAAACTGAGTTGAGAAGGAAATTCTGCTCCCAGAGGGTTGTGAATCTGTGGAATTCTCTGCCCAAGGAAGCAGTTGAGGCTAGCTCATTGAATGTATTCAAATCACAGATAGATAGATTTTTAACCAATAAGGGAATTAAGGATTATGGGGAGCGGGCGGGTAAGTGGACCTGAGTCCACGGCCAGATCAGCCATGATCTTGTTCAATGGCGGAGCAGGCTCGAGGGGCTAGATGGCCTTCTCCTGTTCCTAATTCTTATGTTCTTATGTTCTTATGTGGCCCCATGGGCCTCTTGCAGAGCTTGCTGGTCCACACCAGTTCTCCAAACATTTCCTCTATTGGATTGATCTCTTTGTTTTTTCGAGACACAGATCCCATTTCTGGCACCACGTGTTACACAATCCTAACATCGCCAAGTCTCCTTTCCCCTCCAAACAGCAGTCATTGAACAATCCAAGTTTCAAACACCTTTTTGTTTCATGCAAATAACACAGAGCAAGACCACACTGTACATCTTTCAGCTCTCTCCACTTCCCTTGAACCTTGCCCTTTTAAGCTCAGCTGGCTGGGGAAGGTCCCCTCCCACTCCAGGTACAATTAACTTTGAAAGGGAAAGTTCTTAAAGGGGCCATATCCTTCCTCTGGGATCAGGGCCCTCATCAGCCTACGGCTGACATATCGGCCCTCAATCGACCCCGCTACAAAACACATTCACATATATACCTACAAACATATATACACACACATATATATATACATACACATCCTCTATATCATATACATATATACATACACCTATATACACATATACCTATACACACACATACACAAATACATACAGATACAAATCACACATTTGCATATACATTTGCATATGCACACATTTGCACAGACAGAGATGTTTGGTTACATGATTATGTTGAAATTCCAAATGTCACTTAAAATCTAAACATTGTAAAGCACTTAACATTAACTAAAATCTATGTCTACCTGACGTTTACCTTTCAAGGTAGCACACAGCAGACCTCCATCTCGAACATAAGAACTTAAGAAATAGGAGCAGGAGTAGGCCATTTTGCCCCTCAAGCCTGTTCTGCCATTCAATAAGATCAAGGCTGATCTGAATTTGGCCTCAACTCCACTTCCCTGCCCACTCTCCATAACCCTTGACTCTCTTATCATGCAAAAATCTATCTCCACCTTAAATATATTCAATGACCCAGCCTCCACAGCTCTCTGGAGTAGAGAATTCCAAAGATTCACGAACCTCTGAGAGCAGAAATTCCTCCTCATTTCCGTTTTAAATGAGCGACCCCTTAGTCTAGATTCTAGATTCCCCCACGAGGGGAAACATTCACCCTTCACCTACCCTGTCAAGCCCCTTCAGAATCTTATATGTTTCAATAAGATCACCTCTCATTCTTCTAAACTCCAATGAGTACAGGCCCAACCTGTTCAACCTTTCTTCATAAGACAGCCCCTTCATGTCAGGAATCAACCGAGTGAACCTTCTCTACCAATACACTACCAATGTTGTGCCTTCAACACGGGCACATCGTGCTTTCATGTAGTTGTTTTTTATTACTCCAAGTAAAGAAATGTTATGTATACTTATAGCATAAAATACAGAGAAAGAAAGACTTACATTTATATTTACATTTATATAGCGCCTTTCATGACCACCAGATGTCTCAAAGCACTTTACAGCCAATTAAGTACTTTTGGAGTCTAGTCACTGTTGTAATGTGGGAAACACGCAGCCAATTTGTGCACAAAAAGCAATGTGATAATGACCAGATAATCTGTTTTTTTTTGTTATGTTGATTGAAGGATAAATATTGGCCAGGACACCGGGGATAACTCCCCTGCTCTTCTTTGAAATAGTGCCATGGGATGTTTTACAACCACCTGAGAGAACAGGCGGGGCCTCAGTTTAATGGTTCATCCAAAGGACAGCACCTCCAACACTACATCACTTCCTTAGCACTGCACTGGAATGTCAGCCTAGATTTATGTGCATCGGTCCCTGGAGTGGGACTGGAACCCACAACTTTCTGACGTGAGAGGCGTGTGTGCTACCCACTGAGCCACAGCTGACTCAGATTGCTAATATATAGGCAACTCTCGATTATCCGTACACGGATCTAACGGAGAACCTGCTGTAACTGCGTTTTTAAAAACTGTCGCACACGTGAAAATCTCGATCACTTCAACTAGCAAGCACACATAAATTGATGCAGTTGTGGACTTCTTTCTCACTTTGCAACTGCCACACGCATTGAAAGCAGTTCAAGCAGTCGGGTGCACAATTTAAAACGTCTTGTGGAGGCACTAAAAGGAAACAAAAGCTATTGTGCATTCAGCAGAAGTTAGAAATTGTAAAGAAGTATGAAGCTGGAAGAAGTGTGCATATCTTGATGGAGGAATATGACATTGGATCATCAATAATTTACGATATCAAGAAGCAAAAGAAAGATCTTGAAAGATTCACCGATGCTTCTGAATCTCCTGTGAAGGTAATGGCCCGCAGGAATTTGCGAAAGCTGAAGCTTGACAAACTAGACCAGGTGCTTTATGAATGGTTTGTTTTGAAGCGGTCTGAAGGTGTGGCAATTTCAGGGCCAATAATTACAGCAAAGGCCAAGGACTTCAAGACGAAAATGAATCCAGAGGGGTGGCTCACACGATTTAAGCAGCGCCATGGCATTCGCCAGCTGGATGTGTCGGGCGAGAAAAGATCAGTAGACAATGAGGCCGCACAGAATTATGCAAGACCATTTGCTGGAATGGTGCAGGAAATGAAATTGACTGCAGATCAAATGTACAACGCCGATGAGACTGGCTTACTGTGGAGGTGTTTGCCGATTGCTACGTTGGCTGCAGCAGGGGAGAAGGAAGCTGCAGGCTTTAAGATGAATAAGGAGAGGTTAACAATCTTAAATTGTGCCAATGCCTCTGGTGAACATAGATTTCCACTTTTAGTGATTGGCAAATCAAGGAGACCACGTGCTTTAAAGGGAATTTCTCATTTACCAGTCAGTTATAAGGCTCAGAAAAGTGCGTGGATGGACAAGGACATAGTCATGGAATGGTTCTCAACAGAATTCGTCCCCCAGGTTCGAGAAAACATGAAGAAAATAGGCAAACCTAATGGGAAGTGTGTCCTGCTTCTGGACAATTGCAGAGCACACCCGCATGAGTCAAAATTAGTGTCCAGTTGTGGCAACATCTTCGCATGCTATCTGTCATGTTTGTAACCTTCACATAACTATAACCTTTATGTAACAACACTGTACACTGCATACACCTGAGTAATGCACACCTTGACCACAGGGGGTGAACTTGTGGGAGACACTCCTCACCTGGTCATCCAGGTATATAAAGGGAGGTCCCACGCACGGTCAGCACTTCCTGGTCCTGTGAATAAAAGTTCAGGTCATGTAGTGACCTTGTCTGCAGTACATGGCTCGTGTGATTCTATAGTAAGGTGTAAGGACACTACATTTGGCGACGAGAAACGGGAATCAACGACCCACGAGGATGGCCACCGGTAGCACAGAGGAACGGTACTGTGTTGGTGAGGACTGAGACGATTTCGTTGAGAAGCTCCAGCAGAGCTTTGTCACGAAGGACTGGCTGGGAGAGGAAGCGACTGGCAAACGGAGGGCGCATCTACTGATCAGCTGTGGATCCAAGACGTACGCGCTGATGAAAGTCCTGCTCGTACCCGAGAAGCCGGCGGACAAGTCCTTTGAAGAGCTCAGCACTCTGATCGGTGAGCACCTCAAACCGGCAAGCAGTATACACATGGCCCGGCACCGGTTCTATATACACCATCGTCGGGAGGGACAAAGCATATTGGACTTCGTTGCGGACCTTCAGCATTTGGCCAGCCTCTGTAAGTTCACAGACGCCTGCAGGGGGGAGATGTTAAGGGATTTCTTCATTGAGGGCATTGGTCATGCCGAGATTTTCAGGAAGCTTATTGAGACCAAGGACTTGACTTTGGAAAGGGCAATGCTGATAGCTCAGACCTTCATGGCAGGGGAAGAGGAGACCAAGATAATTTACACGCGCAGCCCTGCTTCCAATGTGGACCAGGGAGTTAACATTGTAAATGAGACACAGAACCCCGCAGGCAGGCAAGGGCAATTCGACACTTCCAGGCAGCAACAGGCTCTAGGGTGGGGCAGCAACAGACACAATGGCAGGGGGATCGGCAATTCACGCCATCGCAAGGGACAATGTGTCCCGGGATAGGACCATTGACACTCAGCAACAGAGTGCTCAGGAATAATCAAAGAGACAATTAGAGAGGAATGCCAGTTAACAGTTCCTTTGTTCACAACAATCTCAGCTCCTGCGGGAGGTGCAGTGACAGACATGCTGCGAAAACCTATCGGTTTCAACAATTTATCTGTAGAAACTGTAACTTCAGTGGACATCTGGCCAGAATGTGCAGAAAGCCCGTAGCGAGGCTAGTTTACGAGGCAGAGGAACCATACGAGGGGTCTGCAAGGCAGGCTGATGCTTGGGGTAAAGCTATGGATGCTGAAGTCCAGCGGGTGCATGTGGCAGATGTCCACAGCTCGTGCACCAAAACGCCACCTATGATGATGAAAGTTCTACTAAATGGCATCCCGGTACGCTTGGAGCTGGACACAGGAGCCAGCCAGTCACTTATGAGCACCCAACAATTTGAAAAACTATGGCCACTCAAAGCTAACAGGCCCAAACTGGAATGCATTGACACGCAGCTACGGACGTACACCAGAGAGATCATCCCAGTGCTAGGCAGTGCCAACTTGGTGGTCATACACAATGGATCGGAGAACCGGCTGCCACTCTGGATTGTCCCGGGGAATGGCCCTGCGCTCTTGGGGAGGAGCTAGCTAGCCGAGATGAACTGGAAATGGGGGGATGTGCACGCCATATCATCTGTGAGCGAAGTTCATGCTCACAGGTCCTACAGAAATTCGAGCCACTTTTTCAACCAGGTGTCGGGACCTTCAAGGGCACCAAAGTAGTGATATGCATCACCCCGGACACCAGACCAGTGCACCACAAAGCCAGAGCCGTGCCGTATTTGATGCATGAGAGAATTGAGAGTGAGTTGGACAGGCTGCTAAGAGAGGGCATAATTTTGCCTGTTGAATTCAGTGACTGGGCAAGTCCCATCGTTCCTGTCCTTAAAGCGGATGGCTCGGTCAGGATTTGTGGCGACTACAAGGCCACCATCAACCGAGTGTCACTATAGGACTAATACCCGCTTCTGAGAGCGGAGGATCTTTTTGTCACGCTGGCAGGTGGCAAGCTGTTCACCAAGTTGGACCTCACTTCGGCCTACATGACTCAGGAACTGGCTGAAGAAGCTTCTGACCACCATCACTACGCACAAGGGGCTATTCGTTTACAACAGGTGTCCGTTGGCATTCAGTCAGCGGCCGCTATCTTCCAGAGGAACATGGAAAGCTTGCTTAAATCCATCCCTGGAACAATCGTATTCCAAGATGACATCCTTATCACGGGTCGAGACACCGAGGAACACCTCCACAACCTGGAGGAGGTGCTACGCCGACTGGACTGGGTAGGCTTGCGACTAAAGAAGTCTAAGTGTGTGTTTTTGGCCCCAGAGGTCGAGGTTTTGGGCAGGAGGGTTGCCGCAGACGAGATCCGGCCTACCGAATCCAAAACAGAGGCGATCTGTCGTGCGCCCAGGCCCGGCAACACACCAGAGTTGCGGTCATTTCTGGGACTATTGAGCTACTTCGGGAACTTTCTGTCAAACTTAAGCACATTGTTGGAGCCGCTGCGCGTGCTCCTGCGTAAAGGTTGCGACTGGTTTTGGGGGGACTGTCAAGAACGGGCTTTCAATCGGGCGCGGAACCTGCTTTGTTCTAACAAGCTGTTGACCTTGTACAACCCCTGTAAGAAACTGCTTTTAAGGTGTGATGCATCATCCTATGGGGTTGGATGCGTGTTGCAGCAGAGTAATGATGAGGGCCAACTCCAACCTGTGGCTTATGCCTCCAGGTTGCCCTCCTAGATCGAACGGGGCTGTGGGATGGTTGAAAAGGAAGCACTCGCATGTGTCAACGGGGTGAAAAAGATGCACCAGTATCTTTTCGGCAGAAGGTTCGAGTTAGAAACGGACCACAAACCGTTAACATCCCTGTCAATGCCAATGCCTCAGCTCGCATACAGTGGTGGGCCCTCACGCTGGCTGCGTATGACTACACCATCCGGCACCGGCCAGGCACGGAAAATTTCTTTGACATGCTCAGCAGGCTCCCATTGGCGACCACCGAGGGGGTGTCGGAACAAAGCGTGGAGATGGTCATGGCTATTGAGGCTTTCGACACAAAATCTAGACCAACAGAGATCCCCTCCTATCTCTGATAAAGAAATGTGTCCTGACTGGGGATTGGGCGCCCGCACACGGAGCGTGTCTCGAGGAGGTCAGGCCATTTCACAGACGGATGGATGAGTTCTCCATCCAAGCCGACTGCCTGCTATGGGGTAGCCGGGTAGTTATGCCCCAGAAAGGAAGGGAAGCATTCATCAGGGAACTCCACAGCGAGCACCCAGGCATCGTGCTAATGAAGGCCATTGCCCGGTCACATGTATGGTGGCCGGGAATTGACTCAGACCTGGAACACTGGGTTCGCAGGTGCACGACGTGTGCCCAGCTGGGCAATGCCCCCAGGGAGGCCCCACTCAGCCCATGGCCCTGGCCCACCAGGCCATCGTCACTTATACACGTAGACTACGCGGGCCTGTTCATGGGAAAAATGTTCCTGATTGTTGTCAATGCATATTCGAAATGGGTCGAGTGCATCATATTGAATTCGTGCATGACATCCACCACTGTGGAGAGTCTGCGTACGGTCTTTGCGACCCACGGCTTGCCGGACATCCTGGTTAGCGATAATGGCCCATGTTTCACTAGCTATGAATTTCAGGAGTTTATGTCGGGTAATGGCATCAAACACGTCAGGACAACACCGTTCAAGCCAGCTTCCAATGGCCAGGCAGAACGTGCGGTTCAAATCATAAAACAGGGCATGCTCCGGATTCAAGGACCCTCCCTTCAGTACTGCCTATCACGCCTCCTGCTGGTCTATAGGTCCCGCCCGCATTCACTCATGGGAGTCCCGCCCGCGGAACTACTCACGAAATGCACGCTTAAAACGTGGCTGTCCCTCATTCACCAGACCTGTCAGACATTGTTGAGGGCAAGCGCCAGTCCCAAATCGAGTGCCAATGTCGCAACTCAGTGGGGAGATGCATAGAAATTGATGACCCTGTATTTGTTCTCAATCATGCTTTGGGACCCAAGTGGCTTGTGGGTACTGTAATTGGCAAAGAGGGGAATAGGGTCATAGTGGTCAGACTTAACAATGGGCAGATATGCCGCAAACATCTGGACCAAGTAAAGAAAAGGTTCAGCATGGACAGTGAGGAACCTGAGGAAGATCATGAGTTGTCACCCACACCACTGCCAATGAACGAGCAACAAGGACATTCAGCAGCATGCACAGTCCCTGCAGCCAGCCCGAACAGGCCGGAATCACCTCAGGCGACAGAGACGCATGCAAAGGTCCAACCACCAGAGCCCCAACTGTGGTGCTCCACGAGAGAGTGTCGACCGCCTGAAAGACTCAATCTTTGCCCCAAAGACGTTGGGGGGGAGGTGATGTCATGTTTTTAACCTTCACATAACTGTAACCTTTATGTAACAACACTGTACACTGTATACACCTGAGTAATGCACACCTTGACCACAGGGGGTGAACTTGTGGGAAACACTCCTCATCTGGTCATCCAGGTATATAAAGGGAGGTCCCACGCTGGGTCAGCACTTGTTGGTCCTGGGAATAAGGGTTCAGGTCACGTAGTGACCTTGTCTGCAGTACATGCCTCGTGTGATTCTATAGTAAGGTGTAAGGACACTACACTATCTGCCCCCCAATGTGACCTCGCTCAATCAACCTATGGATCAGGGTGTCATACAAAACTTCAAGTGCCACTTTAGGAATAACTTCATGTGCAGATTGATTAATAGCGATCAATCATTGATTTCTAGAGAGCATACACTATTAAAGATGCCATCTTCGCATGCTCTCTGGCAGGGAGAGAAGTAAAAAACATTGCACTGATGAGGTGTTGACGCAAGTTGTGGCCCAATGTCATAATCGAAGACAGTGATTCTGATTATGAAGAATTCGAAGGTTTCTATGCTGGGGCTAATACAAAACAGGCTGTTAAAGAAATCATGAAGATTGTCAGCAGTGCTCACGATACAAACGCACTTAAATCCCCAGCAGAAGATGAGATTGCTAAGTGGATACATGTTGACATCGACACAGCTCTGGCACAATCTTATACCGACTTCATTTTCATACAATGATCTCAATTACTTTACTTTTGAGCTGAAGATAAAATCTTGGCACTGCTCTTAACCTGTGCTTATCGACATAGTCACCAATAAAGACAAATCTGACAAAGAGATGAGCAATTCAGACACTGAGATTGAAGAAAAAGAAAATAAAACTTGGGCACATGCTGATGAAGCAATGAAATATGTCGTAGGTTTCTTTGTGGAGAATTCTCATTTCATCTCACGAGGTTCTGCAAACTCATATCATCCACAACATTTTAATGAAGAAGAAAATAAATTCATTTATACAAGCAGATATAAGATCACTTTTTTAAAAATCAAGCTCAGTTTTAACACTTTTAACTCTTTTAACAGAATAAAATAATTTATAATTTCGAGACGATATGAATCCATTGTCATGTGTTTTATTATGTTCACGCTATGATAACACGAACTAAGTCTTCATGGTTGGTTCTATCACCGTCAAATTTCAGCTCTGAGACGTGCACTCGCCCTAGCGGCAAAATCGTTTACCCGGAATAGCCCATATATATCCAGTAGTTGGTCTTCAAGTGCTCAACACACTATTAACATTGGCAGTGATACTGATCCTGTTGGCTAAGTACAGGCTAAGAGCAGTGCCAAGATGTTATCTTCAGCTCAAAAGTAAAGTAATTGAGATCATTGTACGAAAATTAAGTGGCCTCATCAAGGCTACTGTGACAAAATAAACAATCACACCATTGGCTTTGCTCCAATTTGGCATTAGTGGAGGACTGCAGCACCTAACTGTACTTTCAGTTTCACTGATGCTTTAATACCCAAGGTAGTGGTCACCAGCCCAAAATCAGTGCAAACAGTGCCCAGGAACTAATTTTGTGGGTAACAGATTTAGAAGCAGAATAAGTAGAAAGGGAAGAAGTTCCTGTAAAAATTGCATGGTGTCCTTCAAAACACAGTGTCAAAATAAGACACAGAAAGACCTAAAGCTTCGTGAAAGAGATAGGCTTTAAGGACCATCTTAAAGGAGGAGAGAGGGGTAGAGAGGCAGACAGGTTTAGGGAGGGAAGGGTCCGATATCGCCTTCTGTGGCTCAGTGTCAATAATGTTTTTATTGATATCGCTCTTGTTAAGCGTCTTGGGTTTTCTACTACGTTAAATGCGCTATATAAATGTAAGTTGTTGTTTGCCTCTGTGTGGACTGTATTAAAGGAAGCTAAGGGCCAAGGCAGCTGAAAGCGCAGCCGTCAATAGTGGACACTTAAGATGCCAGAATTGGAAGACCACAGAGATTTCGAAGGCTTGTAGGACTAGAAGAGGTTACAGAGATGGCGAAGAGTGAGCCCATGGAGGGATTTGTAAACAAGGATGAGGATTTTAAAATTGAGGTGTTGTCGGACCAGGAGCCAATGAAGGTCAGCGAGCACAGGGGTGAACGAGACTTGCAGCAAGTTAAGATACGGGCAGCAGAGTTTTAGATGAGCACAAGTTTATGCATGGTGGAAGATAGGAGGCTGGCAAGAGAGCCTTGAAATATTCAAGTCTAGAGGTAACAAAGGCATGGATGAGGGTTTCAGCAGCAGATGAGCCGAGGCAGGGTCGAGATCGGCAGGGCGATTCTCTACCTGCAACACCAGTTCGCTATTCTTGGCTTCAATAATCTGACACTGTAAAAGGTCCAGTTGGGTTTTGTGCCTTTCTTTAGTGAGCTCTCTACTTTCCTTTAACTGCCCCACCTCTGTCCACAGCCTTTCCCCGAATGTGGCCCTTGGGCTGGACCTCTCTTCTGCCTGACTCAATACTTTCTTTAATTTCTCATTCTCCTCATCTAGAAGCTACGTGAGATGGCAAGATCGAGGGGGTTGCCATGTCTATGGGTAGGACAGTTTAAATGGAGGGAGCGATTTAGGGAGGAAAGGAGAGCAGTAAATTCCGAGGAGAGAGAGCAAGAAGAGTTGAGATGGAGGTTGAAATCACATAGGATGAGAAGTTGCTCGGTGCATAAACTGAAGGAGGAAAGCAGAGAAGCTATCTCAGTGAGAAACTTGGGGGCAAAATTCGTTGGCACCCCATTTGGGGCAGTAATTCTTTACTTTAAGAAAATTTAGCGCCGGGCGAGATGCCTTGCCAAATTGTGTGAAATTGAGCGTTTTCACCCCAGGAATGAAGGAGGCAGTAAATGAGGCGCTAATAGAAACATAGAAAATAGGTGCAGGAGTAGGCCATTCGGCCCTTCGAGCCTGCACCACCATTCAATAAGATCATGGCTGAACATTCAACCTCATTACCCCACCCCAGCCTTCTCTCCATACTCCCTGATCCCTTCAGCCGCAAGGGCCACATCTAACTCCCTTTTGAATATATCCAACAAACTGGAGTCAAAAACTTTCTGTGGTAGAGAATTCCACAGGTTCACAACTCTCTGGGTGAAAAAGTTTCTCCTCATCTCGGTCCTATATGGCTTATACTGAAACTGTGTCCCCTGGTTCTGGACTTCCCCAACATCGGGAACATTCTTCCTGCATCTAACCTGTCCAGTCCCATCAGAATTTTATACGTTTCTATGAGATCCCCTCTCATTCTTCTAAATTCCAGTGAGTATAAGCCTAGCCGATCCAATCTTTCCTCATATGTCAGTCCTGCCATCCCGGGAATTCGTCTGGTGAACCTTTGCTGCACTCCCTCAATAGCATGCATGTCTTTCCTCAGATTAGGAGACCAAAATTGCACACAATTTTCAAGGTGTGATCTCACCAAGGCCCTGTACAATTGCAGCAAGACCTCCCTGCTCCTATACTCAAATCCCCTCGCTATGAAGGCCAGCATGCCATTTGTTTTCTTTATTGCCTGTTGTACCTGCATGCCTACCTTCAATGACTGATGTACCATGACACCCAGGTCTCGTTGCAACTCCCCTTTTCCTAATCTGTCACCATTCAGATAATAATCTGCCTTCCTGCTTTTGCCACCAAAGTGGATAACCTCACATTTATTCACATTATATTGCATCTGCAATGCATTTGCCCATTCACCTAACCTGTCCAAGTCACCCTGCAGTCTCGAATCATCCTCCTCGCAGCTCGCACTGCCACCCAGTTCACTCATCTGCAAACTTGGAGATATTACATTCAATTCCTTCGTCTAAATCATTCATGTATATTGTAAATAGCTGGGGTCTCAGCACTGAACCCTGCGGCACCCCACTAGTCACTGCCTGCCATTCTGAAAAGGACCCGTTCATCCCGACTCTCTGCTTCCTGTCTGCCAACCAGTTCTCTATCCACGTCAGTACATTACCCCCAATTCCATGCGCTTTGACTTTGCACGCTGATCTTGTGTGTGGGACCTTGTCAAACGCCTTTTGAAAGTCCAAATACACCACATCCACTGGTTTTCCCTTATCCACTCTACTAGTTACATCCTCAAAAAATTCCAGAAGATTTGTCAAGCATGATCTCCCTTTCATAAATCCATGCTGACTTGGACCGATCCTGTCACTGCTTTCCAAATGCGTTGCTATTTCATCCTTAATGATTGATTCCAACATTTTCCCCACTACTGATGTCAGGCTAATTGGTCTATAATTACTCACTTTCTCTCTCCCTCCTTTTTAAAAAAGTGCGGTTACATTAGATATCCTCCAGTCCATAGGAACTGATCCAGAGTCCATGGAATATTGGAAAATGACCACCAATACATCCACTATTTCTAGGGCCACTTCCTTATGTACTCTGGGATGCAGACTATCAGGCCCCAGGGATTTATTGGCCTTCAGTCCCTTCAATTTCCCTAACACAATTTCCTGACTAATAAGGATTTCCCTCAGTTCCCCCTTCTCGCTAGACCCTCGGTTCCCTAGTATTTTCGGGAGGTTATTCGCGTCTTCCTTAGTGAAGACAGAACCAAAGTATTTGTTCAATTGGTCTGCCATTTCCTTGTTCCCCATTATGAATTCACCTGATTCTGACTGCAAGTCTTCACTAATCTTTTTCTCTTCACATATCTATAGAAGCTTTTGCAGTCACTTTTATCTGTTCCCTGCAAGCTTACTCTCATACTCTATTTGCCCCATCCTAATTAAACCCTTAGTCCTCCTCTGCTGAATTCTAAATTTCCCAGTCCTCGGGTTTGCTGCTTTTTCTGGCCAAGTTATATGCCTCTTCCTTGGATTTAACACTTTCCCTAATTAGCCACGGTCGAGCCACCTTCCCTTTTTTATTTTTACACCACACAGGGATGTACAATTGTTGTAGTTCATCCATGCGATCTTTAAATGTCTACCATTGTCTATCCACCGTCAACCCTATAAATATCATTCGCCAGTCAATGCTAGACAACTCATGTCTCATACCGTCGAAGTTTCCTATCTTTAAGTTCAGGACCCTAGTCTCTGAATTAACTGTGTCACTCTCCATCTTAATGAAGATTTCTACCATATTATGGTCGCTCTTCCCCAAGGGGCCTCGCATGACCAGATTGCTAATTAATCCTCTCTCGTTACACAAGACCCAGCCTAGGATGGCTTGCTCTCTAGTTGGTTCCTCGACATATTGGTCGAGAAAACCATCTGTGGAAATGTATTTTTATCTAAGCTGTACCACACGGTATTTTTGTGCCCTTTTTAATATAAAACAAAATGGAGTCCTGGTCCTTCCAGGAATTTCTGCAACAAGCAGTTGGCTTGCATAAACGGCTAAATCTGGCTTGAAATGGCTGATAGCCACCAGACAGCTGGGAGGCAAGTCCTGCTGAGACAAGTACCCCCCGATGGTGCTCTCCTATTGTCTATACGACACCAGTTCCACTCCACCCCACCCTTTTCGAAGTACTCAAACCACCAGCCATTATCTCTTGTAGAGACCTCATCCATTTGATGCAAAAAGATAACTGACCAGGAAACTGGACAATCCTGACACAATGCAAGGCATGTAATAGCTCATTACCACACTCTCATCGAGTAATGGCTGACTGGCCAACTAATAACCCTGACAAAAGGAAATATCTGGAAACCATGTCAGGACAAGAATGTAGTAATTAACTCTTTATCTGTATTCACTGAATGCGAGACAGAGCCAATACACAGGGAGAGGCCATAACTTGGGTTTTACTGTATAAATATCTCGTGAAATTGTACGTGACTGAGTGTGACCTTTCCCTTGCTAGCAAGTAAATTAAAGAAACTTCTGCTGGAGCTGAAGGTGTCTGAGTCATTTATCGGAAGTCGAGATTTCGACACATCCTTTATACACTCCAGGAAATCCTCCTCCACAGTATTGCTACCAGTTTGGTTAGCCCAATCAATATGTAGATTAAAGTCACCCATGATAACTGCTGCACCCTTATTGCACGCATCCCTAATTTCCTGTTTGATGCCGTCCCCAACCTTACTACTACTGTTTGGTGGTCTATACACAACTCCCACTAACGTTTTCTGCCCTTTGGTGTTTCGCAGCTCGACTCATATGGATTCCACATCATCCATGCTAATGTCCTTTATTACTATTGCGTTAATCTCATCTTTACATAAGAACATAAGAATTAGGAACAGGAGTAGGCCATCTCGCCCCTCAAAAAGATCATGGCTGATCTGGCCGTGGACTCAGCTCCACTTACCCACCCGCTCCCCATACCCCTTAAGTTCCTTATTGGTTAAAAATTTATCTATCTGTGATTTGAATACATTCAATGAGCAGAGAATTCCACAGATTCACAACCCTCTGGGAGAAGAAATTCCTTCTCAACTCGGTTTTAAATTGGCTCCCCCATATTTTGAGGCTGTGCCCCCTAGTTCTAGTCTCCCCAACTAGTGGAAACAACCTCTCTGCCTCTATCTTGTCTATCCCTTTCATTATTTTAAATGTTTCTATAAGATCACCCCTCATCCTTCTGAACTCCAACGAGTAAAGACCCAGTCTACTCAATCTATCATCATAAGGTACCCCCCTCATCTCCGGAATCAGCCTAGTGAATCGTCTCTGTACCCCCTCCAAAGCTAGTATATCCTTCTTTAACTAAGGTGACCAAAACTGCACGCAGTTCTCCAGGTGCGGCCTCACCAATACCCTGTACAGTTGCAGCAGGACCTCCCTGCTTTTGTACTCCATCCCTCTCGCAATGAAGGCCAACATTCCATTCGCCTTCCTGATTACCTGCTGTACCTGCAAACTAACTTTTTGGGATTCAGGCACAAGGACCCCCAGGTCCCTCTGCACCGCAGCATGTTGTAATTTCTCCCCATTCAAATAATATTCCCTTTTACTGTTTTTTTTTCCAAGCTGGATGACCTCACATTTTCCGACATTGTATTCCATCTGCCAAACCTTAGCCCATTTGCTTAACCTATTCAAATCTCTTTGCAGCCTCTCTGTGTCCTCTACACAACCCGCTTTCCCACTAATCTTTGTGTCATCTGCAAATTTTGTTACTGTTAGCGTTAGTGTTTTCTTAGAAGAATCACTCAACACTCAGGGTCGGTTCCAATGCTGAAGCAGCTTTTATTACGCTCAGCGGGAAGGAAAAACTCAGGACCGTATCCAGGTTTCTCTTCACAGAACAAAGGATTACATGCACCTTTATATGTTTCACAACAGTTACAAAACAGTTTACTACAGCTACACAGCCCATCACGGCTGGACACAAGCCAATCACAATGATTATAGATTACATATAGGTTATTTTAACCCAATAGAATTCCCCTTATGTCTCAGGAACCATGTGTTCGTCTTTTGTCAGCTTGGGCTGATTGATATAGGTTCTCTCACTAGTTCTTTCTTCTTGGAGAAATAATTGGTTTCTAACCTTGTTTACAGGAGATGGGTTCTCTTATCTCTTTCTTCCTGGGGAATTAATTGGTTTATGGCCTTGAATATGGGAGATGGGTTCTCTCCTCATTATTCTTATCCTGCATCCAAGGCATTCCTATAGTGGGCCTCACAGGGTTATTGCTCGGTCATTGAACATTCAACAGTTCACAGCTTGACTACCTGATTTCCCATCATGCCTGGGCAGCCATTTTATGTGTGGCCACTTTAAACTTATATGCGTTTAGATATATCTAGCAGGTGCCTAATGCCTAGTATTCTGGTATATTCTAAAGGTGCCTACCTCCTACAACAACTCCCCCTTTCGGTAAAGGGACTAGTCCTAGTCCCCTTTTAACCGATCATTCGACCTTTATTAGATTTTGTGCACGGCCCGGTACTCCCTGCCTCAACGTGCTGGCCAGTCACGCGGTTTCAGGAGTCCCAGTTGCTTAAATCGAATTGACAAAGGCCAAATCCTCCTGCCCCCTTATAAAACAGGCTTGTTTAGTATCCAGGGAACGGTGATTTGTCCGTCTTCATTGTGCGTGGTGTCTGCATGCCTGGCAGGCCATTACGCCCCATGTTATTGCTAAGATCAATTGTATACCGACCAGTGTGTGTGAAATAATTCGGATCCATGGGTGGATGTTCACATTTATTCCCCAGTCCCAGACCTTTCTCCACCAACTCTGACTTTGTAAGTCTACCTCGGTATCTTCTTCCAGTTCTTTGATTTTAGTTTGTAGCTGGTGATAGATTTTTACGGATTGCCCCACTCTGAGCCTTAACTCCCGTAATACCTCGGTTAGATGTGGGATAGGGACCTGCTCTGGCTCGTCATAATCCTGCAAATGATCATGGAGCTGATCAGTTACTTCAATAACTTCGGACTTCCGGCGCCTAACTTGTGTGATATGCGCTTGCCCGATCGCGACAGGTCGTCGTGGTGTAAAGCAAAAGTTTGGCTGCGGTATAGGGCACTGCAGGTCATTATACTGGTATGAACGCTCTGTGGTAGAGACGCAGTATCTTCCCCTCCCTCCGTAGCCTGCCCTCGCGAAGTGCATGTGTGTGGGCACTATTTCTAGTACACACCCGTTGGTTCGGTTAAACCCGCACTCGTCTAGTTCACCTCGGCCCACCGGGTGAGGGCATACTGTGATTTCCCCCCCTTTGCTTGCAATCTGCTAGGGAAATCCCAGTAAGTATGTTGTTTCGACGAACGGCAGAGGTGGTGGTCAGGTAGTAGCGTATGGAGACATTTTCCCGTATTACTCCGATATTCTCTAGTTGGTATAAGGGGAACGGCCCTGAGTCCGGCGTTGCTATAGGGATCAACAGGACTATCCCTATCCCGGTAGTCCTACCCATCTGGCAATCTGGAATTGCGGGGTATACTCGGGTCAGTCCCTTCAGAGTACAATTATCCAGTGTCCCCCTTTGGTTCGCCAACTGAGCTAAATGTGAACTGTCTATCCAATCGGGTACTTCCCCGCGTTGGATCTGGTCGAGGTTGTGGCGGATCTGTCCCACCATCCACAGACCATAAGCATGACAGAGTTGCCCCTGTCTTTGCTTTATTGTTCTCTATCAATGAGGTGATTGATGGTTTTAGCGTGAGCTTCCAGGACTGAGATGCCATCCAACTGGATTTTGGCACCCTCCTTTCCTAGGTTGGCCTGGTCTTCCTGGTTTTGCTCCACCCTCTCATTTAATCCTTGTATGTCTATCGAGTTCACTACGGAGGTCTCTGTATTGAAAACGGTAGCAACATCATTAACTATTTCCCTCTTCATCCTGGGGCTAACCCCTGTCCCCGGAACCTACTGGCACCCATTGCATCGGCAGCCTGCTGCATGACAACTTTACTTAATACATTGTACATCTTCCTTGACTGTTCTGTACAGTATTCCAGCATCTGGATGCCTGAAATATTGATCAGAACAGGCACAATTTCATGTCTAACATTATCATACAACAGTTCCCCCTCGCTGTACATTACAATCCCATTCTCTGGTCCCTTCGTAGTTATGGGGCAAGGCAGTTCCTCGGGCAATGTAGTGATTCTTATGGGGCGCGGTGTTGGAGGGGGTGAGAAACATACATACAATGATATTGCAGCCACCCCCGCCTCCTCGTAATACCCACACAGCCCCATTCCCTTCTTGCGGATTGCTGGGATTGTCCCGGAGGCGCACAAATTATGCCGAAAGTACATTCATCGGGCCCTTTGACATCCCTCCGTTTAATGCAGCTGCTCCTTATACCCGTGGAGCACTGTACACATACCCGGTCCTTATTAGGATTCACTTGTAACCACGCATTAAAATAAGTTCTGTCCTTGCTCCAATCCTTAGTCGCTGGAACACATATTCCGTCCGTCAAATTGAACAACACTCCATAGTTCATGTAATTGTTTATTTCCAGCGTGCTCTGCTGTCCGTCGGTGTTGCCCAGGGTACGTGCATGTCGCAGGGCTATCCATATTACGAGTAGCGCCGTTCGTATTCCCATTCCGGTAAGTATTATCTGTAATTTTAAACAGACGGCCTGGTCGTCACCAGGGGTTAAGTTTTTTGCTCTACGAGTGTCCCTGTCACCCTGCAAAATCAGAAGCACAAGGTTATAATTGAACCATTTCGAGCTGAATCTGTAGGGCGTGCGCCCGTGTCTTTACCCACTTAAATATTACCCAAACTCCTATGACCAAGGCCAAAGCTATTCCTCCAAACATCGCTGTCTGCTTTACCGTTAGGTTGGGTTTGTGGACTGCACCTACCCACCGTGGGGTACATTGGCTCTATTGCCAGAGGTGACGGTGCTATGGCTGCGCACTGCACTATCCGTCTAGTCCCGTTATCTCTTCCAGCCTGTTTATCTTAGCTTTTAACTCTTCAATTTGTTTTATTGAATATCTATTTCTTTCTTGTATCAGGCAAGCATTATTACATAAGCTAGTTCTGTTTTTATTTTTTGTTTCCTCTGTTAGGTGAGTCTTTTTTTTTTCCTATTAAGAAATCCAAATTAATAATGTTCAGTATAACACGGCTGTCAATGGAAAGGGTTAACTCCTTTACAGGTTTGTAAGAAGACCTGATGTCATTACGTGACTTCACGTAATCATCTGAAAAAAAGTCTTTGTGCCTTCAAAACTGGCTTCGAAATTAGGAATCCGTTAAAAACAGCATAAATCATTAGAGTAAACTCCAATGTTTTCTTAACTTCTAATTCAAGTACTTGCCAAAGAATTTTTTTTTTTTTTAATTGTTTTAAAACAAGACCACACATACAATAGCAATTTTGTTTACTGAAATTCAATTCTGTTTTTTTTTATTTCTCTCTTTCTCCTCGTTATCTTCAAAACCCTCCTGCTTGTTTAGACTGTTCGGGACATTTTTGATAAACACTGTCCATTTTGGAAATCTTTTCAAACTGCATTGAAACTTTTTCATAATTGAAAATTCGAATCCATGTAGAGTGTTTTTTACTTATTCCAATTTTTTTTTTCCTCTTCTAATTAAACCAATATCTTTTTCACAGCAAACATCAACTAGTATTTAGTAAGTTATGTCTTTTTCCATTTAGTCCGTTACATCTTTTTTTCCTTTCTTCAAATTAGGTTTTGTATTTTACGCGGAGGGTTCGTAACTCCATAAAGTTGTTAATTTAAAATCATTTGTTTACTTTCAAAGTGGCGTCTTTATCTTTTTCTTTTTCTCCATAACTGGAATGAAGTCCATCTTTGAGAGTTTGAGTGCTTTTTCGTTATCTCAAAATGCTCCAGTTTCAAAGTCGTTACTAAAGCTTGCTGTTTTTTTTTTAACATTTTCCAAAAGTTCCTTTTACACCTTCGCAGATAGCTCGCCACTTGCCCAGGAGTTTGACCTGATCAGATTTAATTTAATCTTTTTCTTTTTTTTTTTAAATCCACCTCAGTATTTCCTGTGCCTTCTCTGAATATCTCAAAATCCCAATTCAAACTTTGTAATTTCAATCTTTATTTAAAACTTTTTTTTTAGAAGCTCTTTTTTTTTTAAAGCATTCTTTATCTCACTCCGAGACTAAATTTATGTCTTTCAGCCCAATCAATCATTGCATGTTTTCTTTCGGCAAGTAAGTGAGCATGTCAAATAAATATTTTGCTCAACAAACCTATTCTTTATTTGTTTATTTTCCTAGCTCCGTAACTTATCATCCGAATAAATCCACACCTGCGTTTCTAACTTAAATGTCTTAAAACTTCCCACATACAGGACAACATTACAAAGGGTTTAAAAAAAGACTTTCACACTGTTTCTAAAATAAACAGACACTTGCATTCCTCTTCCAACCAGACTTTCGGAACATGAAAACATAAAAAAATTCATTCTGCAGTCAAAAATCACACAGACACTTCTCACTCAACGATCAGACATTTACAACAGTCTCTCTTCTTGTTTTGGCCGGCTCTATTTTTGGATCCATGACCTTTCAGGGAATTCGTAGTTTTATCTAAATAATTCCTCACATAACTAATTCCTGAGGATTCCACCCTGCTTTAATCATTTTTTCCAATTAGCTTCTTTTGTTTTTCCGCCAGGTGGCGGGTAAGCGACCCTTCTGGTCCCCACTCGAGTTTACTTGTTTTCATGGCCATTCCTGGGTAGGACTACTACCGTTAGGAATCTACTCTCAGAGGTCCGCTTTCTTTCTAGCGCGACTTGTAGTAAACTGTCTCTTGGCTACTGTCAGGTCACAAGTTCTGCTGTTGCACAAACTTATACAATTCTTAAAAACGCGTTTAAGCAATTCCCGCAGTGCTCTACGTATCCTTAACGACTACCTACCACCGCTCAGCCCGTTGGTCCGACCCTGTTCACAGGTTTGGATTCCGTTAGCCGCTGTACACCGCTTGGTTCTATCCCGGGGTATTTCAAATTACACTACTGGGTCCGGAAGATGTCTCTCGGTATCACGATCCCACGGTCTAAGTGTGTTCCCTACGCCTACTTGGTTCCTGGCCGTCACGTGGGACAAAAGTCCTCTTAATTCAGGCTCAGGCTAGGCGTTTGAGATATTAGACCGTCTCCTCATGTCGATCAACCAGCTTCCACCTTCCGCACCCTTTATACTTAAAAATTGTTTTTTATACTCACCCGGGTTTTTTCCAAGGGCGTCCAGCGACTCCGGGAAATCCCGTCGACTACGCCATTGTTAGCGTTAGTGTTTTCTTAGAAGAATCACTCAACACTCAGGGTCGGTTCCAATGCTGAAGCAGCTTTTATTACGCTCAGCGGGAAGGAAAAACTCAGGACCGTATCCAGGTTTCTCTTCACAGAACAAAGGATTACATGCACCTTTATATGTTTCACAACAGTTACAAAACAGTTTACTACAGCTACACAGCCCATCACGGCTGGACACAAGCCAATCACAATGATTATAGATTACATATAGGTTATTTTAACCCAATAGAATTCCCCTTATGTCTCAGGAACCATGTGTTCGTCTTTTGTCAGCTTGGGCTGATTGATATAGGTTCTCTCACTAGTTCTTTCTTCTTGGAGAAATAATTGGTTTCTAACCTTGTTTACAGGAGATGGGTTCTCTTATCTCTTTCTTCCTGGGGAATTAATTGGTTTATGGCCTTGAATATGGGAGATGGGTTCTCTCCTCATTATTCTTATCCTGCATCCAAGGCATTCCTATAGTGGGCCTCACAGGGTTATTGCTCGGTCATTGAACATTCAACAGTTCACAGCTTGACTACCTGATTTCCCATCATGCCTGGGCAGCCATTTTATGTGTGGCCACTTTAAACTTATATGCGTTTAGATATATCTAGCAGGTGCCTAATGCCTAGTATTCTGGTATATTCTAAAGGTGCCTACCTCCTACAACAGTTACACTGCAAATTTTGTTTAACCAGCAACGCTACCCCATCTCCTTTTCCTTCCTGTCTATCCTTCCTGAATATTGAATACCCCTGGATGATGAGTCCCAGCCTTGGTTACCCTGGTGCCATGTCTCTGTAATCCCAACTACATCATATCCGTTAGCAGCTATCTGCGCAGTTAATTCATCCACTTTATTACAAATGCTCCTTGCATTGAGACGCACAGCCTTCAGGCTTGTTTTTTTTTAACACTGATTGCTGATTGCTGAATGGCCTCAGCTGGGCGCTGCAGGGATGCTATTCAACTCTTTTCCATCAGCCGGTCCAGGCAGCGGGCGGTCGAGAGGGTCGTTCAGCCAGACTGCCTGCCTCTCTTCCGTGCATACATCCGGTCCAGGGTGTCCTTGGAGATGGAGCACGCGGTGTCCACCGGTACGCTCGTGGCCTTCCGCGAGAGGTGGGCACCGGAGGGACTGGAGTGCATCATCACGCCCGGCAACCAAATTTTAATTTGATTTTATGTTTTTAAGTTAATTTGTTTTAATTGCCGGTGCTTTTAGTGTCCCCCTCCCCTTTTATAGGGGGCACTTGGAGAAAAATTCAATTCTGTGCCAAAAAAAAGGGCATTGTAAATGTTGGTGTTTCCCCCAGATCGAGGGGCACGGTTTAATGTTTTTTGTTTGCTCCTAAAAGAGTTTCAATTCTTTTGCGGGGGGGGACAAAATAGACAGTTAGATCAAGTGCCCCCGGGATGCTATTCACAGCCACTTACCCACTTTCAGCTGAGTTCCATTCATGGAATCCTTGACTCCAGCTTGATCTAGCTCTTAAAGGGGAGGTCATTTGAACCTGCTGCTGCTCATTTTCAGCATTGCTGGACTTCAGTCACTCATCTCTGGAGCCGAGGAAGTTTGTGAAATGGCTGCTCGTAATCCCCCTTTGAGAGAGAGAGAGAGAGGGCTACAAGATTCAACGATGTGGCTCTGGAGGCATTGGTGGGGGCATTTGAGACCAGAAGGGAGTCCCTGATCCCTGCATCAGGAAGGGGGCCATCACCACAGGTTTTCCATGCCATGTGGCAAGAGGTGGCCCAGGAGGTGTTGGCCAGCACTGAGGTGCAGAGATACTGCAACCTATGCCACAAAAAGTTCAACAGCCTATGTCAGGTGGTGAAGGTGAGTATAAGCTTCCACACCTCCTCCACACCAGCCTCTCAATCTCTGTCGGTGCACACTGTGCAACCCATCACTTCCACACCACTCAACCACCAAGCATTTGCAGATATTCACACTCGCATTCTCATCTCACACTTGCCTACATTCACAGCTATTCAACCACGGCAGGGCTGAAACTGTCGTGGTCACCACTAGGCAGTGAGTGAGAGTGCATTGCCAAATGTCACTTCCGGGGCGGTGCGCATGGCGATGACATCATTAGCGCTGTGCGCAGCCGAGTGAGGCACTTCTGGCAAAACCCTAGCACAATTACGCGAGGGATGCTATTATTGCCGTGCCTAGACAAAAAACATTTTGCACCCTGTTAACGCTTCTGGGAGGTGCTAACGGCAAACACACAAGAGGCACCTGGAAGTTTGAACTGGCAATACTGTTCGAACAATGTTGTTTCGGTAATTGGCCATGAGTATGTTGTGCTTTATTTAACCTTTAATAAACCTTCAAGCATTTGATTGAGTGTTGAATTAATTCTTGCTACATAGATGCAGGACTGCAGCCTTTGTCTGTGATGGTATAGAAATTAATAATTCCCAACAAATGGGACACGAGTTCATTTATTGCAGTTTTAGTTTTATTTAATATGCCCTGCATTAGTTTATCTTTGTTTCTTTGCTTTGTTTTGAGATAATGTTAAATAAATAGTTCAAATCCTCCTTCAGCAGAACTTTTCACATGCAGTCCCCAATGTTGTGTGCAGAAGAACTCCATGAGGCTGTGTACTGTGAGCTAAACTTAGTGTGACCTTCGTCTTTATTACAACTCCAGAATGCCTAAACAACATGGCAGCCAACCTTTTATACTGGCCCTGCACGTGTGTGTAGGTGACCAATAGGACTCCAACAGTCACACCCTCTGGTGGCAAATATTACATACTTACATACATAACCCCCAATTACTCCTACCCCTGCTGGAGTAGATGATAATTTGTACTTTTATACTGATTTAAGGAGATGCATTTGCTCAGTTTCCCTAGCGTTAGTCCCTGTACCCAGTCCCACTTCTCCTAGACCCCCAGACCCAATGCCCAATCCTGCTCCCACATCCCCTGTAGCCGGTCCCAGTCCCCCAATCCCACCCCCAGTGCTCCCACTCCCCCGGTCCCAGTCCCCCAATCCCTCCCCCAGTGATCCCCTTCCCCACTTCCACTCCCCCAGTCCCACTGCCCAGACCCAGTCCCACTCCACCATCTCCCTTAGAGGAATGATAGGGGATCTCCTAGAAGCATATAACATTCTGACAGGATTGGACAGGTTAGATGCAGGAAGAATGTTCCTGATGTTGGAAGTCCAGAACCAGGGGTCAGAGTCAAAGGATAAGGGGTAAGCCATTTAGGACTGAGATGAGGAGAAACTTTTTCACCCAGAGAATTGTGAACCTATGGAATTCTCTACCACAGAAAGTTGTTGAGTCCAATTCGTTGGATATTTTCTGTTGTGTATGCATGCCTGTTTACTGTGTGATGTCTGTAACACTGTTATGCCACATTGAATGTACCCTTATACTGTACACACCCTACTGGTACACCAGAGGGTGCTGCTGCTGGAGACCTAGGGGTTGCCTGCACACGGCAGGGAACTCACAGCTTGTTGTCGTCACTCAGGAGCTGCAAATAAAGGACTACAGGTCTGCACAGTTTAAGTATCATTCCCTGCCTCGTGGAGTCATTACTAAAGGTGCCTACATATACTACATATTCAAAAGGGAGTTAGAGGTGGCCCTTATGGCTGAAGGAATCAGGGGGTATGGAGAGAAGGCAGGAGTGGGGTACTGAAGTTGCATGATCAGCCATTATCATATTGAATGTTGGTGCAGGCTCAAAGACTGAATGGTCTGCTCCTGCACCCATTTTACTATGTTTCTATGTTATCAGCATCACTGCTGATTGCGCCCTCAAATTTTAATACTGACAATGCTGAAGCCAGGGATAATGTGGTTCAGAGACAGCAACCAAATGCCTTTCCTCTCCCCTGCAGATGTGAAAATGTTAACTGTAAATAAGGAAGAATTAGAGCAGGATATAAAGAAAGGTGTATGTATAACCTATTAAACACTAACAAAACATCCAGAACAGTCCTCAAAATATTGTAATAAAGTGAAGAAAATTATGCAGGAGGACAAGAAGTTAATATCAGCCCTTTCGTGGCAGCAATGCAGTTATGTAAAAATCCCTTGGTCAGTCACGCCAAGTGCAACAAAAGTAAAGAGAAATTTAAAGCCCACAAAGCCATTAACCGAATCCTCATCATACCAGGCTTCGGTAAAGACACAAATTCAGACCAGTGGGCCGATGATACCGATAACACCCTAGATGTGCGCACTCCTGTGTCCCCTGAGCTAGTAAACCATGTGGCACAACAGCAGGGCCAACAATATAAGCCTGACGATTTAAATCAGTATGAAATGGGTTGAAATAGCAAACATCAGAAATAGAAAATGGTTTTGGAAGAAAGAGGATAAAATTCAACGGCTACATGATTTCTTTTGTTTTCGGTGTCCTGTCTCTTTAAAAATGTCAGTGCTCGCTTTTCGGTGCTGCTGGCTCTGCTCTTTCCTTTCCGCACCGGTAACCTCTTTTTTTTTATTCCTCAAACTTTACAAATATTTCAATCTTTGTTTGCTGACAAAGCTAATTTTACCGTAGCTACATTCTGTAGATTTACAGATTTGCATTTGCCAAAGAGGAAAATGACTTGTAATCTACTGCCTATTTCATAAGCACATGCTGTCCTGACGACTTGTATGTGCTATTTGAGATATTGGGTCGCTCTGGTTTTGGATCCGAACTGAATTAGAGTAATTGAGGCTAATGAATGTGAGTTTACAGAGTGTAGAGTCTGATCAAATTACTAAATGAAGGATACTGGTTCCCAGTGACTGGCCACCACAGACAGATGGTGAGTAAATTGTGTCCACAGGCTCTGGATCATGACAATTGGTGCTTCTGAGTTCATCACCCATAACAAGGAATCAATAATTTAAGGTTTATCAGATACTTGAGCACAAAAATCTAGGCTGACACTCCAGTGCAGTGCTAAGGGAGTGCTGCAGTGTCAGAGGTGTCGTCTTTCAGATGAGACATTAAAGCAAGGCCCTATCTGCCCTCTCAGGAGGACGTAAAAGATCCTATGGCACAATTTAGAAGAACAGGGGAGTTATCCCCAGTGTCCTGGTCAATATTTATCCCTCAATCAACATCTAAAACAGATTATCTGGTCATTATCACATTGCTGTGGGAGCTTGCTGTGTGCAAATTGGCTGCCGTGTTACCTACATTATAATGGTGGCTACACTTCAAAAAGTACTTAATTGGCTGTAAAGCACTTTGGGAGATGTTGAGGTCACGAAAGGCTCCATATAAATGCAAGTCTTTCTTTTAAATTATTTAAGTATAAATAAGGTGACTGGAGTTGTTGGGCTCAAGTTTCGGACCCCCGCTAGAATGGCGCACATCAGAGAGGCCCAACTAATTTGTAGAACAAAAATTGCACCGAATACTTACCTTGCGATTCTCCGATATCTGTCGGCCCATTTCCAGCTCGGTGCGGCGCAACAGGAGCTGCTGGGGACGGAGCTACAGCCCTGCGCCAACAACAGTGCCGGCAGTTGCGCGCATGCGCAGTGGAGGCTGAGAGCATGCACAGTAGCTCCTGGCCCTCCCAGCGCGTCCTGTCTCCGGGCGACGACCCTATCCTGGGCCGAGTGGCCTGACACATCTTACCTCATCCCGTCCGTCCGTGATTACATTACAAGATGGCTGGCCTTTTATACCTGGGCCGCACAGCCCAATGACCTCAGGCACCCCCTGGTTGGTAGTAAACCCAAGCATACATACATGACAGTATCCCCCTTTAAAATATTAATAATGGTCTTTTTACATATTGAGACGGTCCGGAGCTTTCCACTCCGAGTTGAACGTCTCAGTTCAACTCCAGCCTTGGGCAAGCGTTCTGAGTCTGTTATGACTGGGGGCTGGGTAGCCGATCTGATGGGAGTGGCAATGACCACGTCAGGGATTGAAAGTCCAGATTCATTGACCATGTCAGTGATTGAAAGTCCAGATTCATTGATGACAGTGGAGTCCTCTGATGACTGAGGGTAAGTTAGTTGGTCACTGATTGTGTCTTCCGGTTCATCTGTGTGCTGCAGCTTTATCTGATCAACATGTTTCCTGCATGTCTGCCCATTCTTGAGCTTAACGATAAACACTCTGTTACCCTCCTTGGCCGTAACAGTACCGGCGATTCATTTGGGACCTTGACCATAATTCAGTACATACACAGGATCATTGATTAGAAATGTCATGTGACACAGTAGTGTGATCATGATACACTTGCTGACTTTGATGTCTGTATTCGACACAATTATTCAAGCCAGGGTGAACACGAGAGAGCCTGGTCTTGAGATCTCTCAATAGTTCAGCAGGGGAGACCCCAGTAAGCGTATGGGGTCTTGTCCTGTAACTAAGCAATATGTGTGACAAGTGAGTTTGCAGTGAACCTTGAGTTACACGTTTCATACTCTGCTTGATGGTTTGCACCGCATGCTCTGCTTGTCCATTGGATGCGGGTTTGAATGGTGCTGACCTCACATGTTTGATACCATCGAGTTTCATGAACTCTTGAAACACTATACTGGTGAAGCAAGATCCGTTGTCGCTTACAACGATGTCAAGCAGATTATGTGTAGCAAACATGACACAAAGGCTTTCAATGGTAGCTGTGGATGTGCTGGATGACATGATTGTACACTCTGTCCACTTGGAATAAGCATCCACCACAACTAAGAACATCTTTCCCAGGAAGGGACCTGCAAGTTGATGTGGATCCTGGACCATGGTTTAGATGGCCACTAATATGTCTCTACTTATCTGTAGAATAACTCCACGAGGCCTAGTGCTGTGCTTGAACTGCTGTGACCTTACTTAGTCTCTTTATTGTAACCCAGAGTGAGGCAGCCTCGTGGTGACCAGCCTTTTATACAGCTTCTGCCTGGACCTCCCAAAGTTGCACCCTCTAGTGGTACCAACATAGTATATACAGAGTATACATATGACAACAATTTCCCCCCCCCCGCCCACCCCGCCCCGCACCCTCAAAGTCTTTGATGCGAGTTAGTTACAGGTTGAAGCGATCTGGAACTCCTGCGCTCCTTGGTTGATCGTCTGAGTGTCACTTCTGGCATGGATGAGTTGGTCGGGCCACTGCTGTATTGCAGCGCTGTTGGTCTGACTGGACTGTTGGAGATGGTGGGATCATCCTCATGGTTAGCAGCTAGGTCTGTTGCTGATTGAGTGTGTGTAGGTGGATCGCTGAAGGTAAGGTCCTCTCCCGGTAGTTCCTGGTTATCTGTAAATCGCAATTTGGTCTGGTCCAAATGCTTTCTGCACGTTTGTCCATTAAACAGTTTGACAAAACACTCTCTTCCCCTCCTTGGCGAAAACAGTGCCAGCCACCCATTTGGGGCCATGACCATGATTCAGCAAAAACACCGGGTCATTTACAGTGATGTCGCGTGATACAGCTGCGCGATCATGTTTTGCCGATAACACTGGTTTCCACCTGATCGTTGAGGTCAGGGTAGACTAAGGAGAACCTGGTTTTGAGTGCATGTTTCATTAGTAACTCCGCAGGAGGGACCCCGATAAGCTAGTGTGGTCATGTCCTGTAATTGATCAGCACCCGGGACAGGCGGGTTTGTAAGGAGCCTTCCGTGACATGTTTCAAGCTCTACTTTATGGTTTGGACTGCCCGCTCCGCTTGGCCGTTGGATGCGGGCTTGAACGGGACCGACCTGTCATGCTTAATGCCATTGCGGGTCAGGAATTCATTGAATTCCGAGCTGGTGAAACACGGACCATTGTCGCTGACCAGAATGTCGGGCAAGCCATGGGTGGCAAACATGGCCCTGAGGCTTTCAATGGTGGCGGTGGACATGCTGGATACCATTATTACACATTCGATCCACTTAGAGTAGGTGGTCCACTGCAATGAAGAACATTTTTCCGAGAAAGGGGCTGCATAATCTACGTGGATCCTGGACCATGGTTTTGAGGACCAGGACAACAGACTAAGTGGAGCCTCCCTGGGGGCATTGCTCAATCGTGAGCAAGTGTTTCACTGGCGCACGCACGACTCCAATCCGAGTCAATGCCAGGCCACCAGACGTGGGATCTGGTGATAGCCTTCATCCTGACTATGCCTGGGTGAGCACTGTGTAGGTCGTGTATGAAGGACGAACCGGTTGCCCCATAAGAGGCAATCCGATTGGATGGACATTTCATCTTTACGACAGTGAAACAGGGGGGGGAGAGGGAGAGGGGGGGAGGGGGGGGGAGGGAGAGTGGGGGGAGGGAGAGAGAGAGAGAGAGGGGGGGGAGAGGGAGAGAGAGGGGGAGGGAGAGAGGGGGGGAGGGAGAGAGAGAGGGGGGGAGGGAGAGAGAGAGGGGGGGAGGGAGAGAGAGAGGGGGGAGGGAGAGAGAGAGGGGGGGAGGGAGAGAGAGAGGGGGGGAAGGAGAGAGAGAGGGAGAGAGAGAGGGGGGAGGGAGAGAGAGGGGGGAGGGAGAGAGAGGGGGGGGAGGGAGAGAGAGGGGGGGAGGGAGAGAGAGGGGGGAGGGAGAGAGAGAGGGGGGAGGGAGAGAGAGAGAGGGGGGGAGGGAGAGAGAGAGGGGGGGAGGGAGAGAGAGGGGGAGGAGGGAGAGAGAGAGAGGGGGAGGGAGAGAGAGAGAGGAGGGGAGGGAGAGAGAGAGAGGAGGGGAGGGAGCGAGAGAGAGGGGGGAGGGAGGGAGAGAGGGGGGGAGGGAGGGAGAGAGGGAGGGAGGGAGAGAGGGGGAGAGGGAGGGAGAGAGGGGGGGAGGGAGGGAGAGAGGGGGAGGGAGAGGGGGGGGAGGGAGAGAGAGAGGGGGGAGGGAGAGAGAGAGGAGAGGGAGGGAGAGAGAGGGAGAGAGAGGAGAGGGAGGGAGAGAGGAGAGGGAGGGAGAGGGAGAGAGAGGAGGGGGAGAGAGGGAGAGAGAGAGAGGAGAGGGAGGGAGAGAGAGAGGAGGGGGAGAGAGAGAGGAGGGGGAGAGAGAGAGGAGGGGGTGAGAGAGAGGAGGGGGAAGGAGAGAGAGAGGAGGGGGAGGGAGAGAGAGGACGGGGAGGGAGAGAGAGTGGAGGGGGAGGGAGAGAGAGAGGAGGGGGAGAGAGAGGAGGGGGAGAGAGGGAGAGAGAGAGGAGAGGGAGGGAGAGAGAGAGGAGGGGGAGAGAGAGAGGAGGGGGAGAGAGAGAGAGGAGGGGGTGAGAGAGAGGAGGGAGGGGGAGGGAGAGAGAGAGGAGGGGGAGAGAGAGAGGAGGGGGAGGGAGGGAGAGAGAGAGGAGGGGGAGGGAGAGAGAGGAGGGGGGTGGGAGAGAGAGAGGAGGGGAGGAGGGAGAGAGAGGAGGGGGAGGAGAGAGAGGAGGGAGGGAGGGTGAGAGAGAGGAGGAGGGAGGAGAGAGAGAGGAGGGAGAGAGAGGAGGGGGAGGGAAGAGAGAGAGAGAGGAGGGGGAGGGAGGGAGAGAGAGAGGAGGGGGAGGAGAGAGAGAGAGGAGAGGGAGGGAGAGAGAGAGAGAGGAGAGGGAGGGAGGGAGTGAGAGAGAGTGGGGGTGGGAGGTGAGTGAGAGTGAGAGAGGGGGTGGGAGGGGAGGGAG